>NC_053171.1:46749213-47049213 GCF_016835505.1 Polypterus senegalus | reverse complement strand
TGAGGATCTTTTCTAAGATTTTTTTAATAAAACAGACATGCTTCAGGATCTCCGATGCTTTCTGAGAAAGAAGATGTTAGCACATCTTAAAGTCACAAGCTGAGGGAGATCCCTGTTTCATGCTCCCATGAAGAGCTCTGTTTAATCTAAGAACAAAATGCATAAATTGGTGGACGTGTACAAAACTCAACGCTCAGTTTCTCTGCTTATAGTTCTGACATAGCAATAGGTGATTTTTCAGCAAATAACCCCCACGCACTTTCTGAAATAACCTTTAATAATTCAGTTTATTCAGAAAATAAGGATGATAGAAGGTGGATATTTGCAAGTCTATACTGCTAGAATCCTAACTAGGAAAAGAAAATCCGAACACATTTCTCCAGTCTTGATGTCACTACACTGGTTACCTGTGTCATTCAGGATTGACTTTAAAATTCTGCTTATGGTTTATAAAGCCTTAAATAATCTCGCCCCATCTTATATATCGGAATGTCTGACACCTTATATTCCAAATCGTAAACTTAGATCCTCAAATGAGTGTCTCCTTAGAATTCCAAGAACAAAACTTAAAAGAAGTGGTGAGGCGGCCTTCTGCTGCTATGCACCTAAAATCTGGAATAGCCTGCCAATAGGAATTCGCCAGGCTGATACAGTAGAGCACTTTAAAACACTGCTGAAAACATATTACTTTAACATGGCCTTTTTATAACTTCATTTTAATCGTAATTTAACTTAATCCTGATACTCTATATGTTCAATCTCCTCAAAATAACTATTCATGGTGGCTCTAAAATCCATACTGACCCCTACTCTCTTTTCTGTTTCTTTTTCCGGTTTCTTTGTGGTGGTGGCCTACTCCACCTGCACCTACTCAAAGCTTCATGATGCTCCAACAATGATGGATGGATTAAAAGGAAGAAGTCTACGTGACCATCATCATCATCAAGCCCTTCCGTGAGAACCCTAAATCCAAAGAGGACTGTTTCATTTATGTTCGGTAGATTGCCCAGAGGGGACTGGGCGGTCTCATGGTCTGGAATCCCTACAGATTTTATTTTTTTCTCCAGTCGTCTGGAGTTTTTTTGTTTTTTTTGTCCCCCCTGGCCATTGAATGTTACTCTTATTCGATGTTAATTAATTTTGATTTATTTTGTTTTATAATTGCGTCTTTCATTTTTCTATTCTTTAATATGTAAAGCACTTTGAGCTACTGTTTGTATGAAAATGTGCTATATAAATACATGTTGTTGTTGTTATACAGACACCGTACATTAATGTACAACAAAAAAATATAAATCTTTGTTAGCTTGCTTTGATTTTGTCTTTCCTATAGAAAAAGGCACACACAAATTCTATTTCCTTATATTCTTCTTTAAAGAAATTGCCCCAGGCAACTATTAATTTACAACAACAACAACATTTATTTATATAGCACATTTTCATACAAACAGTAGCTCAAAGTGCTTTACATATTAAAGAATAGAAAAATGAAAGACATAATTATAAAAAATAAATCAACATTAACATCGAATAAGAGTAAGGTTCAATGGCCAGGGGACAGAAAAAAAAAACTCCAGACGGCTGGAGAAAAAATAAAATCTGTAGGGATTCCAGACCATGAGACCGCCCAGTCCCCTCTGGGCATTCTACCTAACATAAATGAAACAGTCCTCTTTGGATTTAGGGTTCTCACGGAAGGGCTTGATGATGATGATGGTCACGTAGACTTCTTCCTTTTAATCCGTCCATCATTGTTGGAGCATCATGAAGCTTTGAGTAGGTGGAGGTGGCGCAGGCCACCACCACAAAGAAACCGGAAAAAGAAACAGAAAAGAGAGTAGGGGTCAGTACCGATTTTAGAGCCACCATGAATAGTTGTTATGATGAATTGAACATACAGAGTATCAGGATTAAGTTAAATTACGATTAAAATGAAGTTATAAAAGGCCATGTTAAAGTAATGTGTTTTCAGCAGTGTTTTAAAGTGCTCTACTGTATCAGCCTGGTGAATTCCTATTGGCAGGCTATTCCAGATTTTAGGTGCATAACAGCAGAAGGCCGCCTCACCACTTCTTTTAAGTTTTGTTCTTGGAATTCTAAGGAGACACTCATTTGAGGATCTGAGGTTACGATTTGGAATATAAGGTGTCAGACATTCCGATATATAAGATGGGGCGAGATTATTTAAGGCTTTATAAACCATAAGCAGAATTTTAAAGTCAATTCTGAATGACACAGGTAACCAGTGTAGTGACATCAAAACTGGAGAATGTGTTCTGATTTTCTTTTCCTAGTTAGGATTCTAGCAGCTGCATTCTGCACTAGTTGCAAACGATTTATATCTTTTTGGGTAGTCCTGAGAGGAGTGCGTTACAGTAATCTAGTCGACTGAAAACAAACGCGTGAACTAATTTCTCAGCATCTTTCAGTGATATAAGAGGTCTAACTTTACTTATGTTTCTTAAGTGAAAAATGCTGTCCTAATGATCTGATTAATATGTGATTTAAAATTCAGATTACAGTCAACAATCACCCCTAAGCTTTTTACCTCCGTCTTGACTTTTAATCCTAATGTATCCAGTTTATTTCTAATAGCCTCATTGTATCCATTATTGCTGATCACTAAAATTTCAGTTTTCTCTTTATTTAACTTGAGAAAATTACTATTCATCCATTCTGAGATACTAGTCAGACATTGTGTTAGTGAATCAATAGAATCGGGTCATCAGGTGCTATTGATAAGTACAGCTGTGTGTCATCAGCATAGCTGTGGTAGCTCACGTTGTGCCCTGAGATAATCTGACCTAACGGAAGCATGTAGATTGAGAATAACAGCGGACCCAGGATAGAGCCTTGTGGAACACCATATTGGATATCATGTGTCTTCGAGTTGTAATTCCCACAACTAACAAAATATTTTCTCCCTGTCAGGTAGGATTCAAACCAATTTAAGACACTGCCAGAGAGGCCCACCCATTGACTAAGGCGATTTCTAAGAATGTTGTGATCAATGGTGTCAAATGCAGCACTCAGATCTAAGAGGATGAGAACAGATAAATGGCCTCTGTCTGCATTTACCCGCAAGTCATTTACTACTTTAACGAGTGCAGTTTCTGTGCTGTGATTTGTTCTAAAACCTGACTGAAATTTATCAAGAATAGCATGTTTATTTAGGTGGTCATTTAACTGCATAATGACTGCCTTCTCTAGAACTTTACTTAAGAAGGGCAGGTTAGAGATGGGTCTAAAATTTTCAAGAGCGAGGGGTCAAGATTATGTTTCTTAAGTAGGGGTTTAACTACAGCAGTCTTAAGACAGTCTGGGAAGACCCCAGTATCTAGTGACGAATTTACTATGTCAAGAACATTATCAATTAGCACGCCTGATACTTCTTTGAAAAACCTTGTTGGTATCGGGTCAAGGACGCAGGTGGAGGGTTTTAATTGAGATATTATTTTTGTAAATCAGGTAAATCTATCCTAGTGAAAGAGTTTAATTTGTTTATAACAGGATGTTGGGGTTTAGGGGATCCTTAGTGTTGGGGAGATATACTATGTTATTTCTAATATCATTAATTTTTGATTGAAAATACAGCGACAGCCTCACAGGTTTCACTGGAAGCACTTAGGAGGCATTCCTTTGAGCTACCTGGGTTTAGTAGGCGATCAATTGTTGAAAATAAGACTCTAGGATTACTAGCATTGTTATTTATAATATTAGAGAAATAGCAGCGTCTCTCAAGACGGACAGTGTTATTGTATTCTGTTATTTTGACTTTTAATATTTCGTGGTGGATAGTAAGTTTAGTCTTCCTCCATTGACGCTCAGCTCTAGGGCATGTTCTCTTTAAATCAGACACTCTTTGGGTCTTCCATGGTATACAATGCTAGAAGATTTTTTCACTGTCTTTTCAGGTGCAACTATGTCAACAGCAGCTCTCACTTTAGAATTAAATCTTTCCACCTTACTATTTACATTGTCCTCGCTATTATAGCTGGCACTATAAACGGACTGATTGCTTAAAATGTTTGTAAGTTTTAAAGCTGCTGCGAATCAAAGAAGCGTTTTTTAACAATATGCTTCTCATGAGTGTTTTTTATCATTATTTCTATATTAAAAAGTAGAAGAAAATGGTCTGATAGACCAATATCAATGATCTGTTTTATATCAACTTTCAGTCCTTTAGTAATCACTAAGTCTAATGTATGACCTGCTTTATGTGTAGGCTGATTTATGAGTTGTCTCAAATCAAAAGAATCCAGGAGGTTCATAAATTCTTTTACTTTTAGATCACACTGATTATCTATATGAAAATTAAAGTCGCCAACTATTAGGAGTGTGTCATATTAGTAATTAAAATTGACATTAAGTCAGAGAATTCCTCAAAAAACGACGCGTTATATTTAGGAGGTCTATACACGGATAGTATTAGAACTTGAGAATCTCCATGAATAACAACGGCGAGATACTCAAAGGACTTGAACTTACCAAAACTGACATCTTTACATTTTAATCGCTCGAGTAAATGTTAGCCAATCCGCCCCTTTTCCCTGGCGGTTTGAATGAGTAAAACTGTAATCCGGAGGCAGATTCGATTAAAACTGACGCGCATCTGAATTCAAGCCATGTTTCATTTAGTGCAATAAGATCTATTTTTATCACTAATAAGATCGTTGATAAAAAACGTTTTGTTAGTTAAAGCTCTGACATTTAATAGTGCCATATTTAATGTTTCGGAGGTGCAGAGATGAGTACTATGTGCGTTATTGTTATTTGGAATAGGAACTAAATTATTATTATTAGCGCTCTGTGTATATTTTTGTTTAATCTGTGATCTGTTTTATAGTTTTAATACATTGTTCCTCTAAAATAGTGATTTTAATTAGATTATTGGAGTTTATGCCGTATTTCCTAGGTTTTCTACGTGCATTGAGATTGCTTATTACAGTATTAATGGTGTGAACTTTAACGGAAGACTCTATTAAACATTCATCATGTCCTGGCACAGCAGTATTATTTCGGAAGGGGTTAAGAGCAGAGATAGATAGTCAAGAAAAACGAATTACCTTCGATATGTTTTCGGAGAGGACCCGGGCACCGAAACTGTTCGGATGCAGGCCATCACGCTTGAAGAGACGCGCCTTTCCAAAAGAGATTCCAATTGTTGATGAAACCGACATCCTTCTTCTTGCAGAAACCCTGTAGCCAGTTGTTCAACCCTAGCAGACGACTGTAGTACTCGTTGGATCGTCTGACGAGAGGTAGTGGACCCGAAACGAAGATCTTTGCCGATGGGGTCCTCTCCTTCGTGTCTCTAATCAGAGCTGCGAAGTCAGCCTTCAGGATTTCTGATTGTCGGTGCCTTATATCGTTTACGCCGGCATGCAAGACGATTGATCCAACTGCCCTCTCCTTGTGTTTTCGTAGACTGCTGGCGACGTTTCATTACATCTCGGACACGAGCACCGGGAAAACAAGAAACAAACGATTTTGCATTAGGGCATGCGACATTAAGGTTTCTAACGATGGAATCACCTACCACTAATACATCACCAGGTGCTGAAGGCGAAATGGGGACGCGTAGAGGGTCAAACCGGTTCTGAGATAAAATGCTCGCCTGTGCCGATGGAGGTGCTCTGGCCTTGAACCCCCGCCTGCATAGCTGAAATCCACCGAGGTCAGCAGCGGCGTCGCTCCTACGAGACGCGGGGGTGAGGTCGGCACAACGCGGGGTTGATGTTTCGCCGGTTCCAGATGGCAAGGACGGTTTATCCAACAGCCGGGCCTTCAGATTTCTCAGGTATTTCCGTCGGGACAGGAGTTTCTGAATCTTTTCATCAAGTGCTTGGAGTTCCTCAATTACGATTTCAACGCGAGTTACCCCACTGTCGGCCATTTTCTACTTCGTGCCCTAGGAGAAATGAGAGAGAGAGAGAGAGGTTAGCTGAAGTGACTTCTGGAATTTAGGAGTGAATTTAGGACTGCCTCTTAAATGTTCTTGTCACAATAGTCTTTCAGCTGATTACGAGGTGTGGCAGAAAAGTAAAGAGACTGATTTTTTATTTACCAAAGTTTTTATTTTTTTCAAACATCAATGTTATCCCCTTCAAAGTAGTTCCCTTGGGCAGGTACAAACTGATGGAGACGTTGTTCCCACTGTTGGTAGCAGCGCTGGAAGTCTTCAACCGGTATGGTCTTCAGCATGTCCGTTACACTCTTTTGGATGTTTTCTAAAGTCCCGAAATGACGTCCTTTGAGGACATTTTTCAGTTTAGGAAAAAGTCACACGGACTGAGGTCAGGTGAATAAGGGAAACCACAGGAATGCCTTTTGCAGGTCAAAAATTCTGTTATGGAGAGGGCCGTGTGACATGGGGCGTTGTCATGATGGAGCAGCCATTTGTCTCCAATATCTGGTCTCACGCGAATGATCCTTTTTCTGAGCCTTTCAAGGACGTCTTTATAAAAAACTTGGTTGACAGTTTGTCCTGGAGGAACAAATTCTTTGTGGACGATTCCCTTTTTGTCAAAAAAACAAATCAGCATTGATTTGATCTTCAATTTGCTCATTCGAGCTTTCTTTGGTCGAGGAGAGTTTGCAGTGTGCCACTCCTGACTTTGCCTCTTGGTCTCAGGATCGTATTCAAAAATCCATGATTCATCACCTGTGATCACACGACTAAAGAAATCTTGCTCATTAGCGATTCTGTCAAGAAGATCAAGACACTTGTTTTTTCGATTGTCCTTCTGCTCAATTGTGAGGTTTTTTGGCACCATTTTGGCACAGACCTTTCGCATGTGCAAATGTTCAGTCAAAATTTGATGAACGGTAAATCTGTTCAAATTTAATTGTTCACTCAACATTCTTAATGTTAAACGACCGTCTGATCTCACAAGAGTGTTCACACGTTTGATGTTTTCATTGGTTTTCGAAGTTGAAGGCCTCCTGAACGGTGTTCATCTTCAACGTGTTTTCTGCCTTCCAAAAGTGATTTGTGCCAGCGAAAAACTTGAGCTCGGGATAAGATAAAGAATGTTCCCCATAGGCCTGTTTTAACTTTTCAAACGTCACACTTGCCGTTTAATGGCACAACGTTGCTCCAAATTCCGCTGTTCCATTTTGCGTGACGCACAACCAAAACACAACCGCTAATAGCAGTCACAAAATCCGTAGTTAACGGAAGGAGTTGAAACTTGCACTGAGCTATGGGAGGGTACTGATACACGTGCTCTATCAAGGACAACAGCGCAGGGTTGCCAGATCGCTTGCAGTGTTGCCAGTCTCATTACTTTTCTGCCACACCTCGTATGTGGCTCATTCTTTTTTGTTCCGCATTTCTCAGAGTGTGTGTTTTGATAATTCTGTGAATTTCCTTCTTGGCTTGCCTGCACTCAGCACAACCCTCCAAGCTCCTCTCTATGAGGACATCACACACTGAATTAATGGAAGGTTAGGTCAGTTTCCTTATTGAATTAAGGAGGAGCAGCCTGTAGCAGTTAAAGGTTTATCCTTAACACACGTTGTTACTTTCAGTTAAAGCAACACCATTAACTAGAAATAGATGTGTGAATGCATATGCTTGCCTTAGCCTAGGTACAAAGTTTTAAACGGTATGGTTCATGAAATCAAAATTTTACAGAACTGTACTTTATGGTGTGATTCCTGTCCAAATGCTGTGCCCTGAATACTGCATGATCTGCGGAGAGCTTCTCTGGACCACATGGAAGGATGTTGAATGTGCTTTGACTTTGTTTGTCCTAATGCTGTTCATTCCCTTAGCTCGGGCTTGTGGACTATACTGCAGTTCACAGATTCTGACATGTCACACACACTGCTCTTTTATTTTGCTAGTATAAAAATGATGTTTGCTCACTCGACTCCCTTCTTGAGACAACACCTGTTGTTTTCCGTAGGTCCCTCTCTGCCTTGTGCACATTGCCATCCTTTACCAAGGTGGACTTAATGCAGCGTCCATGTCTTGCAGGACATCACGGCCTGCTCCTTTGGTCTGACATTACGTCACCCTGGTGAGTTACGATTTTAAGGCCAATCAGAGAATGCAGATCTAGTGCTTACAACAGGTTATAAAGAAGCAGTGATCAGAGAGGATTTTCTAGAAATATTGTAAGAATACAACTGGGTATCTGACATGTGGATTACGCAACACAAGTAACCTGAGATTTTGTCAATGGACGCTTCAATGATGTTTTCTGTTTATTCCATGTAGGTCCCTATAGAAGCCTATTATATCAGTTTTTGTTTTTTCTGTTCTTCATAAAAACATGTGAACAAACAAAATGGGGTAAGTAACAGATAAATATTGTCACACACGTGCGCATGGGAATCAGCTGAAGGGCCTAAACACTAGTAATTCTACGCCAGGCCAGGGGGTGGCGAAGTGTACTGACTATCTCTCTCAGTCCCTTGCAGACCTTTCCCGGGAAATCCCGCCTGTTGCCAGCCCCAAGGATGACGTCACTTCCTGGCACAAGGACACCACTCCCAGTTCCATCACTTCCCTTCCATCTTGCCTCAGTACAGGCAGTTCTGGTCTGGACTCTGAACTAAGCACATCGTGCTATTTACAGCTACTTTTACAGCCGATTCAATTATACGGGTGGCTGCCCCAAATCTTTATGATGTCTCCGACTCATTCTTATCACAATATATATATAAAAAAAGATTTTTTGGTGGAATATTCTTTGAGAGTTTTTCATAAGAAGCACCATGGATGCTTTTTCATAGAAGTTCTTTTTATTGGCATCCTAAAGTTTGAATTGTGTACTTCATCTCTATTTGCTGTTTGTTCTTGGAAGTAGCTCTGCATCATTTAGGGCATTATTTCTATCATTTTTCCAGTTTAGTGACTATTTTCTCCTGTGGATGTTTCCAATCATTCTTTTTCTTTCCGTTTTTCCAGCTTGTCATTAAAGTAACGTCCCTTTTGACATTTCTCGTAAATGCCATGAGCCTTTTATGGAGCTCATTAGCCTTAGCCGCAGTTTGTGCCATCCAGAGCTGTCTGAGTTTGCCGTTAACTCCTGCTTTCTTTCTGTCGTCTGCCTAGAATGCGTCTTTGGCCTTGGCAGTTGCAGGTGACACGCTAGAGTGCATGGCAGGTTTGGGGCTGATCTTCTGCATACCTTTCAGGGCACTTTGCCAGGGCTGTTTCGCTTTGTTCTTTTGGCCCTGTATTCATATGTAAGGCCTCATTCACACACAGAGTGCTGCAAACAAACAGTTAATTTGCCTTGAGGAGCTGCTGGCTGTGAATGCTTACCATATTTGAAAGGCGGCTGTGAACACCGTGTACTTTGAGAGCGTAGTACACTGTCCTCTGAGGAGCTCACTACCTGTTTTTCTTATCAGCAGATGAACTGGGTGTTTACATGAAATGGTTATCTTAGGAGTTTTCCCTTGCAGTTCTGGAAACGTCTTTTGTTTTGTAATTTGCTTTTATTTAGCTTTACAAATTACACCAGCCTGATTAGCTACTGCATGTTTGTCAGAGGGGGACATTTTGTGTACACTGAGTCATTCCATTTCTCTCTTAGGAAAAGAAACATGCAAATATTACATTTAAAGCCCAGCAGATGAACAGACAATAGGCACCCATTGTTGGCAGTGGGGGGCAAGAAGTTAAAAGGCTGTCTGCAGATTGTAGGTATTGGCTGTATTGCAAAGGTGTCACCATTTTGAAGTTTATGGCTGGTTGAGATTTACAAACAATACCACGTGTGATAACAGAACTGCTGCTTCCTTGGAGGATCCTGGATGATCCTGTTACTGATTGTGTCAGGATTGTTTGTGTGAGTATCAGCTGTCTTGCAAAGGAGTCGCCGCTTTGAAGTCTGGCCTTGGAGGATGTCTGTATTTACCTGACTTGGAAATATTGGTTTCTAATCAGCATATCTGTACTTATTCATGATTGGTAACAATTCCTTTTTTTAACTTGTGTTTTCATTAATTGTTAAACCCAGGAAATGCAGATGTACTATTGTTTAATCTGATTGTCCAGAACTGATAATGGCAGGGACTGAAGTAGATAAAAAATCCTGGCAGCAGAAGGTAGAGGGACAGTCCACTGAGAACGCTGCCAAGACTCGCAGAGAGCACAGAGGCTGGCAAAACGGGAGGCACAAGGACAGCAAGACTTACTTCCAGGGAGGAAGAGACAGCTCCACAAGGAGACGCCAGTTGTGAGTCCAGCGAGAGAGGGAAGCCGCATGAAAGGACCGAGCAAAGCTGGCAGACGAGAAATGAGGCGTGCCTAGATCACAGCAACACAAGGAGCCCAGAGTGGAAAAAAAAGGAACAACGAAGACACGGTGACAGGGATTCCACGATTTTGACAAAACTTCTGATGTGAAACGAGTGTCCAGTGAACAGACTGCATCCATGGACAGTTGAATGATTAAGTGTTGGGGTAACACTGAGAACAAACTGGACTCTGCACCACTAAAGGTTGTATCCTCCAATTCTGTTTTTGACGGACTGTTAGAGTGTGGATTGTGTGTTCTTGATATTGTTAGATTTTGTTTATGTTCATTTATCTTTTTCATGTACTTATTATTGTCTAGTGTAATATAAGTTACTGTTGCTTTTCCTGATATTACTGTTGTGTCTTTCATTGTGTGTTTACTCACCGCCCAATTTAAAGAACACTGTGTGCTATTATTGGGAAATTTCAGGAGTTCCCAGTCTCTTAATAAACTGGGTGGCGTAGTCGGATATTTAAATGGTGTCTAAGTTAGATTACCTGTAAGTGTGACCAGACACCTGTCACATGTTACTAAAGCTAGTTAGGAATATGTAGAGATTGAGTCCCTGTTCTTGAAATGGAGCTGCAGCCATTTTGAAGGGGTGTCTACCAACTAGTTTTCCAAGGGGCACTTTGCATTGCAGTGTGTCAGAAGGTTGGTTATTTCTCAGCCAGACCAGGGGGTTGACACTGTCATCTGATCCTTTCTCCTTTTGTCCCTCTGCAGACCAGCAGAACAATAGTGATGTCGTCATCAACCCTCCATCTGATGACATCTCTTCTGTCCATCCTTGATGACATCTTCCTCTTCAGAACCCACCTACCCAAGACATTACCAGGACACCCTCATCCATCCCCTTCCTGTTTCAGCCATATAACAATCTCTGTATCACCCTCTGTGCTCAGTTCTGTTTCGTATCAATGTGTTTATTTTGCTGTTTAACAGTATGCATGGTGGCCATCCTCAAACCTTTTTACGTCTCCTGCTGTCCTCATCACAGGAGTGGTAGTGCTGCTGCTTTACAGTAAGGAGATTGGGGCTTCACTTCCTGCGTCCTCCCTGTGTGGAGAGCGCTTTGAGTAGTGAGAAAAGCGCGATATAAATGTAAAGAATTATTATTGTTAAATGATATGCATTATTGTTATCTGAAGTAAAGAGATAGGACCAGGAAATTAACAGTTTCTGAGCTGCACTAAAACAAACTCAGGGAGCAAGCTAAGCTGTGTCAGAATATGGATCATCAAATCCAAGTGTTCCTAATACATCTTTATCTTTTTCTTTTTTTTAGGCTTTTTAGCATTTTAGCATTTTTTTACCCAATGGTAGAGTAATACCATCCATCTTTTATAGTTGCAGGAAAGCGTTGTCTTGCTTGTGTCGCCAAACTAAAGTCTTGATGACCATAACCAGTATGGCTGCACTTGTAACAAAATAAACTAAATGGCATTATGGCACAAAAAATAATTCTATTTATAATAATGGTATTATTATTAATAATTCTATGTACAGTAATCCCTCCTCGATCGCAGGGATTGCGTTCCAGACCCCCCGTGATAGGTGAAAATCCGCGAAGTAGAAAAGTATGTTTGTATGGTTATTTTTATATATTTTAAGCCCTTATAAACTCTCCCACACTGTTTATAAATATTCCCTGCAGAGTTATACAGCATAATCCATTTGTATTCTCTTAGATATTAGGCAAGATTCATTGAAATTATGTATATAAACACACTGTTTATATACAGTAAAACCTAAATATTATTTTAAAGATATCAAGTGTCTCTGATATCACATATATTACAGCCATTACGATAGACAGGCCACCAGCAATAAATACGTACAACGCAATAAAAATAATATACAGTAAATGTGTGTACAGTGACACTAAACATACGTACATGTACTAAGTACTGTAAGTAGAAAATTAATTATGGTTACTCACCAACAATGACACAATGACTTGTCCGATAACAATGAGTTTAATTTTACTGCACAACAAAGGACAGCGTTACAGCTCTTCCAAAGGCGATTGTGTAGCACTGCCGTTGTTCTTCTTCAATCCAAATCCCTAAAGCAGATTCCATCCAGACTACTGCCTTATTACATCCACTTACAACTCGTTTTGCACCCTGGTTAAAAGGACACTGCGGCCGTAGATCTTATATTCCTTTCCTACTTTTGAAATAAAAAGAATCGCAGCCTTCAACAAATCCAAAATGTTTACCTTTTCGGCAATCGTTAACATCTTCCGTTTGCGCTTGGGCACGGCCCCTGAAGCAGTAGCAGATCGTTTTGGAGCCATAATGAAGGGCTTGACTATGCACAAAGATAAACACAAAAGAGTACAACTCTTTACACAGCGAAACACGTTGATGCTGAATAAGCGAGACGAGACTTCCTGGTTAACACTGCATTCAGTACGCAGGAACTTAACTGCGTGCTCTGATTGGTTAGCTTCTCAGTCATCCGCCAATAGCGTCCCTTGTATGAAATCAACTGGGCAAACCAACTGAGGAAGCATGTACAGGAAGTAAAAAGACACATTGTCCACAGAACCCGCGAAGCAGCGAAAAATCCGCGTTATATAATTAGTTATGCTTTCATATAAAATCCGCGATAGAGTGAAGCCGCGAAAGTCGAAGTGCGATATAGCGAGGGATTACTGTATATACATATTTATTATTTAGAATTCAAGAAAAAAAACAAAAACATTGTTTCATTAGGCCTTTAATGACCTCTGGGGACAGCCATCAGCAGTGTGTCTGTTTGCGGAGAGAGTGTCGACCTTGTCGAGAGGTTTACTTACCTTGGTAGTGACATTCATGTCTTTGGTGACTCTACTTATGAAGTCAGTAGACAGATTGGGGGAGATGGGGGGTCATGAGGTCACTGGAAAGGGGTGTGTGGCGCTCCTGATATCTATGCAAAAGGACGAAAGTCCTAGTCTTTAGAGTCCTGGTACTTCCTGTTTTGTTATATGGTTGTGAGACATGGACGCTATCCAGTGACCTGAGACGAAGACTGGGCTCCTTTGGTACTGTGTCTCTCTGGAAAATCCTTGGGTACCGTTGGTTTGACTTTGTGTTGAATAAGCGGTTGCTCATGGAATCCCTAATGAGGCTCACTACATGCATTGTGAGGATGCATCAGTTACGGCACTACGGCCATGAGGCACGAATCCCTGAGGGTGATCCAGCTTGTAGGATCCTCATTGTTGTGGACCTGAGTGGCTGGACCAGGCCAAGGGGTCGCTCACGTAACACCTGGCTGCGGCAGATAGAAGGTCATTTCCGGAGGGTGGGACAGGACCGCATGTCTGCCTGGGGGGTTGCCAACTGGAATCCCGTGTTGTTTCGTCGTGTGGTGGGTGCAGCAGCGTACTGTACCAGTGCATGCTCCCCAACTTGACTTGACTTGATTGTTTTACGTAGTATGATTTATGTTGCCGATAGGCATATTGGAAGTTTCCATCCATTGAACCCTGTAAATAATATTTTTAGTTTTTACAAATCAGAGTTTAGTTTTTTTTTGGCCCAGTGCAAACATGTGGGACCTGAATCATCCAGAAATGTATTTTTAGTGGCAGAGCTGCATTTGCTATTTCATGAAATTTATTTGATCCCCAGTGTTTACTTTGGTGCCCACGGGAGACGCTGGTTTGCTGTTATATGCTTTAGAGTAATTGACTTAATGTTAGTGAGTCGTGTTGTGTGCTGGTGTGCCAAGTTTATGAGGCGGACAATCATCATTTTGAGACTGCAGGCATTTCAGTCTGCTTCGTTGACGGGTTTGTGTGCAAATGATGCAATGATGTGTAAACAAACTCTTCAGTGTTTTTCACCTGCTTGTGTGAACAAAGCTTTTAGGCAGCAGTGGCCACCACTAGAGTAGCTAGCCAAGCATCTGTGTGTCATGTACATCACAAGATAGGGAACCCCACACATACTATCTATCTGTCTATCTATCTACCTTTTGGCACAAAGAACAGTCCGCCTGAGTTCAAAAAGAGAGGCAGGCGAGAAATCAGAAAGAGACTCTCCATGCCGTCAGAGAGATTCCATTCACCTGGACGTTGAAGATGCCATCTGTGCTTCCGCTATGCTGCTCAATCTAAGAGCCGCTCCTCCTCTGACATTATTACCTTTATCTTTATGGCATGTATTGTTTAAAGGGATACTCCACCCAAAAATGTTACTTACCCAATGTACATGTTGTGTCATTTTCATGTAGAACAAAGATAAAAAGTTTATGACATAAAAAAAGCCAAGTTTGCAATACAGTGACGTAAAAAAAACCTCCATAGAAAAATGAAAAAAAAAATCTCACATTATTTATGTTGCATAATCCACATGTTGGTTATCCAGTCTGGTACTCAATGCGTGCAAAATATGTGCTGTTTTGCTAAAATATTGTTAAATAAATTCTTCCAGAAAAACAGGAAACATCATAAACAGGAAATGAAAGTCACATAGGATTGAGCTTTTGGTCGTTTAGATTTTATTTTTTGATCTTGTGAAGTTCCTGACCTTGAGATTTTTTCTGTCCCTTGTGACACGGCGCTATATGAGCGCCAACCCAACACAGATGGACACGGGAGGCACACTTAATAAAACAAATAATTATTTATTTTCTTTGTCTGTGGGCTACGTCTTCCCAGTACTGACAGATACAACACAGTCTCCACAAGCACAACACAAAATGAATTCTCTTTTTCAAAATCCTCCACTCCTCCCTGGCAGCTTTGTCTCCCTCTTCCCGACTCTGACTCCCCAGTAGTGGCTGCTGGCTCCATTTAAAAAGCACCCAGGTGCGGCGAAAACACTGCCCATAAGGGCTCAGCAGCTCCTGGCGCATCACCCCCTGGCGGCGCCTGCGAATGCCAACAGGGCTGCACCAAACCAACTCCCATGAAGCCCTGCGGGAGTCCGAGGCACTGTTGCAGTCCAGGGGGTTTTCCATCTAGCATCCCAGGGGAGGTATTGGGTAGCCCATGCTTGCTCCCCCAGAACATATACTGAAGGGGTGTCCCGGCCGTCCGCCACACCCTGTTTAGGTCCTTTGGCTATTTTTTAATTTTCTCGTCTGACCTGTTTTCAAATCTTGAGAAAATTCTACTCTTTGGACAGACAACTTGGTCTCTTCTGCTCAGTTACTACTGAGAAAACTAGCAAATTAAAATGGAAGAAAACAAAGCCTTTATTTTGTACTTTTTAATTTCTAGTCCTGTTTGTCCAGACAGACAGCGAATGCACAAAGCCTGTTTTGTGTAACTATTCCGCACCCTGCTGATTGTATGTGAATAATGTTTATAAAGTTTATAGTCTTAGTGCGGAATTCTTGTAGTCATCTGCCTCAGTGCATCCAGTCTGGGATTGATTCTTCTTCGTTTTTTGTTTCTTGGAAGTGTTGGGAAAATACACGTCTCAAAAAGTTTTTCCTCAAAAGTCTTTATAAGACAATAAAATCTGTTTCACATATTTAACTTGGCTATTATCGTCTAACTTCATAGGGTCATTATTGTCACGTGTGCTGTGAAATTCTTCCTTGCAACTGCCAGTCAACGTACAGCATGCTGCCACAGTCTGGCCCCAAGATCAGGGAGTGTTTACTAAATCACCGTAAAACGAATGTCCTACTAACCTAAAAAAATTGTAAAACATATTTGTAACCAACAAATGATGAGTATCATCAATGGCAACTCCTTGTGTAATAAAGTAGGTGCTCTACTTGGTGGGGTGGATTTCTCAGAAGACTGTTGTGAGATGTGACCGGCTTCTTATCCCAGCCAATACCCCCAGACCACCAGATGGAGCCCTCCCTGCATTATGGAGGTGCCCCGAAGACCAGCAGGGAGTAATGGGACATGTAGTTTTTATACAAGACCCTGCTGGATACCACCGGGGCCGCAAGAGGGAGCTGCAGGAAGGACCGAAGACTTCTTTGTGCCCTTTAACCCGGAAGTTGGTCAAAGGAAGAGCGACGGGCTTCCGGGGTGAAAAGAAAGGACTTGTACCTGACCCGGAAGGGATTGAGAGTCACATGGACTGGGGACTGGAACACTTCCAGGTCAGGGAATATAAAAGGACTGTGAGAGCTCCCAGACGGGGAGCTGAGCTGGGTGGAAGGGTGGCAACGCGTCTGGGAGTGGAGGATTGTATTTGTGATTGAGTATGGTGATTGTTTATGAGAATAGTGGAGGAGAGGGCGCTTTGTGCACTGTGGCGATTAAATAAAGTCAGTTATTGGACTTTTACCTGGTGTCTGGAGTCGTGGACAGGGGTTCAAGGGAGCGATAGTGCCCCCTATCTGTCACACTGTAAATCCGCTTGAGACCTTATTTGTTGGGGGCTCATTGACTTTCATGCTCTTCTTAACACTTTGTAAAAATAACACCAGGGATCACATACTTTAAAGTGTCGGAGTTTGATACTTGGTGACCTTGCATTATTCTCTAAGAAAATTAGAAATCTACATTGTGTTGTATAAAATACTGACTTGTGGTGGTGGCTCCAGTGTGTCCTTCTAGAAGTTGGCCAACCGCTGACGACTTACTGTTATGTTGACACCAGGAGTTGTGGGCCTGATGGCGGCACGAGGGCGATGTCACTGGCGTGACAGAAGATTTATACTGTATATAACACTCTGTAACGCCTTTTTATTTAGATTACTGTGCTTCTCTTACTGCCATATTCTAAACTCTGCTGCTGGCTTCAAAACTACTTTCCAACATGCCAATTACAGTTGCTTGCTGTGTAATAACCTGCTAGATATGTGAGATCTTCTGACTTTGGCCTTCTCAATGCTCCAAAACTGTGTTAAGTAACTCATAATTAGCTACTTTTCCTCTGTGGCTCTTAACCCTCTAACAGCAAGATTTGACACATGATTCATTTTATCTTTTCAACACATTATTTGAACAAAACCAAAGACAAAGTCACATTCCTTTCTCCAAGCGAGTCTATTTTGTCTTGTTATCGTTAGCCACCAAGTCTCTTATGAAGGTCTGCTTTGCCAAGATGTGATAAATGCAGTCCTTTTTTTGTTCCGGTCCATTGTTAGCTCCTTGTCTTCCTCCTCCTCCTTCTTCCCATGACATCTGGATTGGGAGTACAAGGATAAGGGTAGGGCTGGGGAAAGGCCAAGGGACTCCTGATGTCTCATTGCATGTTCTCCTATTTCCAGAGGTTAGGACCACACCAAGGAGTGACACTGGAAATCAAAGGCACGTCTCCTTCTGGTCCCACGACCCAGAGATAGATGATAAAAAGGGGGAAACTGGATAAAGGCAAGGAGCTCACTGCCTGTCTTTGAAGGAGGAACTCAAGATGGTCATTTGGCACCAGCAGGACTCACAGAAGGCTTGACTGGCATGTGGGTCTCAATAGTACCAAAGAATACTTTGATTAAGAGAACCGTTAACTGTGTTGAGTTGTTTATTTTATTGTGACTTTATTGACTGCTAAAATGAGTCTTTTTGAGTAAACTAAACCTTTTTTTAATCAGTCATGGAATAGCTAAAATGTGAGATACTCATCTTGCTGTTAGAGCTTCCCACAGCAGCGACACTTTACTGTTCCTGAAATAATGACAAAAAATGATAACAAATTGGAATAAAAAAAATAAATAACACATAACCCAAGTAAGCATTACCAGCATGACCCTCTCAAACAGGCTAAATAAATTAAAAACAAGGTCTTGAGTGGACAAAGCTGTGTGCCGATTAAATCCTGGCCAATTCAATTTAAAAAGCTGATCACGCAAAATGCTTCCAAATAAAGAGCATATTACGTACTTGAAGGCACCAGTGGGATTTAAGGGGAACTTATTTAAAACAGAAGCCAGGAAGCACTTCTTCACACAAAGAGTTATAGGGATCGGGAACAAACTACTGAATCATGCAGTTGAAGCGGAAACCTGGGCAACTTTTACAAAAATATCTCAATGAGATAGTGAGACACCTAACAGAATGAGTTTTAGAGACTGAATGGCCTCAGACTCCTTATGATGCCTTTCTTCCTGTGATTCTGGTATATCCTGCTGACAAAGCCGTCCTAAACCCCGTGGCTCAGGCAGGCAAATACTGGCATTGCTTTGTTTCAGACTAACACTTAGAAGAACACAGCATGTCAAATTGGAAGTGATCAGTGACCTTTTCCTCTCGTGCCACATGCTTTATAAAGCTTTTCTGTCCTCCACCCACGTTATTCTAGATGGCACCTGGCCAAGTATAGCACAGCAGCAAAAGCCACAGCCAACATCAAGCAAAAGCTGATTGGCAAGATTATGAGTCTGCGTTGTGAAGGGCCATGTGTGCTCTGCAGCCTTGGCCACGTTTCATTAGTCTGGCCACTTTATAAACTCTAATTAGGACGTCTCTAGGACCCTAATTAATGACCACCCCTAGCACTCAAAGTGGAGCATGGCTATAAGCATACTGAGATCTGGGGCAGCCAGCAGCTTTGCTGACGGTTTACCTGAAACCTAAATAGAATTCATCATCCAGCCACAGCCCAGCGGGACATTGACTAGGGATCGTGGCCTTCAGTCCATTTTTCTAAATTTGAATGGAAACGTGCCTGTCTTCAAGCTACAGCTTCCCCTGGATGAATTTCTAGCTGTGATTCCTATAATGAGATTAGCGTTAGCAGCTTCTCAACTCCTCTTTGAGGTCTTCTATAAGACTGCAGCATGCTGGAATACTCAATGAGTGTGACCTGGTGAGATTATCAGCGTTTTCAATGTATTCTTAGATAATTTCTTTTCAGTGTTCAATGTTCTCCAGATGAGCAGGAACAGAGTGAAGCTTGTATGTTGTTGTAGCAAATCTAATCTTTCTGGAAGGCAGTGACCGGAATGGCAGCGATCAACCCCACTTCATCACTGAGCACAGTGACACAAATCTGGCCAATTCAGAGCTATCAGCTCATCTGGAAGATGCTGGGAGAAATGAACTAATATGAGGACAATGTGTGCAGAGTGACTACATTGTCATAGTGTGCACAACCCTCAGGAATAAGAAGAGCATCATTAGGAAACAACCCAAAAAAAAGGGCTAAAACTAAAACACAAAGCTTAATATCGAAACGCCAGGGGTAAATTGCCATATACAAAGAAAAATACACAGTTGCCTTAAGGAGCTATTTGTTTGAAAGGTTTCAAAAGCCTTTTTTGCAGTAAATCTCAGCACAGGCACCAATGACGATAATGGCTGCCTGAAAAAGGAGTCCATTGACAGTAATGACATCTCCACTCCAAGGTGCAAGAAACGTCCCTGCATGACAATAAAAGCAGGATGAAGCAAGACCTGGGGTGGGGTCTAACTCCGACATTGGAGGGCCGCAGCGGCTGTAGGTTTTCTGTCCTGCCACCTTCTTTATCAGTATCCATGTTTCTGTTGTTAATTGACTTCTTTTCTTTTCATTTTACTTGCCTTGCATTTTTAACTGCTACCTTTTTCCTTAAAAGTCAGTCAAACAAAAACGAGATATAAAGAAGACCTCAAACTCCAATCGATTTCACTCCAACCGTTTCCTTAATTAGGTGCCGATTCTTGTTGTTAATTAAACCCGTCATTTAATTCCATGGCTTGTTGCTGCTCTCATTGTGCAGTGGGCAGACATTTCTGAAATTGTTGATGTTCTTCTTTCTAAGTACACCGTCACAGTGTTTTGTGGACCTGAGCAGATCAGCATTCCTGAGACCTTCACCTTTCTTTATTTTCAAATATTGTATGATGGACACGGGTTAGCTGGTCATGTGTTGGCTCGTGTTTTTCTCTCATTATTATCGGAGTCTTAAATAAATAGCAAGTCAATTAGAATTCAGGCAAAACAACTTAATTGGCAGAAATAACTGATCACTAATTAAGAAAAGGGTTAGAATGAAAACTACAGGATCTGAGTTGGACCCCCAGGTCTACACATTGGGGCACAAGTGCTGACACCCTGACACTTGCCATGCTGCCGAAACATTCGAATAGCTTTGAAATCAGCCTGTCTTTAGAGGCTCCTTTTGTTTCTACACCATATTCACTTAATATTTATAAGTATTCAGTCTGTCCATCTATTGTGTGGGCCTTATTGAGATGGTAAATGCTTTATGTTAATAGCATTATGTAAAGGGCTTATAAAATACATCGATATAAGAAATAAAGTACACTGCTTCTCAACCTGTATGCCCTTCCTATAATATTACTTTCAGACAGTAGATTGTTACATACAGTATGTTTTAGAGCTCTATGCCAAAGTTTAAAATGCAGATTTCGGAGAATCCTCATTTTGACACCTTTGCACAGGACCCCTTTCAGACTCACTGCTGGGGTGAATGTCAGAGATGTAAACATGGCCAAAGGTCTGTGGGGGCATCATTGTGGGGCAGCAGTGAAGAATGGGCCCTGCTGTTTAACAGACTTACAGGGGCCCAAGTGTTAAATGCATTACACAGGATCATTGATGTTTAAATAAAATACTAAATTAAAAAGCATAGGCAGGATTGCTTCTTGTCTTGCACCATATTGTGCTGGGAAAGCCTCTGTGTTCTTGAGAACCTGAATTAATCAGAGTAGGTTGGGAAATTCATTCAAAAGCAAGTTGACCACAGGAATTTGATAGGAATTTCTTCTTCTTCTTTTTCCTTCAGCTGCTCCCGTTAGGGGTCGCCACAACAGATCATCTTCTTCCATATCTTCCTGTCCTCTGCATCTTGTTCTGTTACACCCATCACCTGCATGTCCTCTCTCACTACATCCATAAACCTTCGCTTAGGCCTTCCTCTTTTCCTCTTCCCTGACAGCTCTATCCTTAGCATCCTTCTCCCATTATACCCAGCATCTCTCCTCTGCACATGTCCAAACCAACGCAATCTCGCCTCTCTGACTTTGTCTCCCAACAGTCCAACTTGAGCTGACCCTCTAATGTCCTCATTTCTAATCCTATTCATCCTCATCACACCCAGTGCAAATCTTAGCATCTTTAACTCTGACACCTCCAGTTCTGTTTTCTGCTGTCTGTTCAGTTCCACCGTCTCCAACCCATATAACATAGCTGGTCTCACTACCGTCCTGTAGACCTTCCCTTTCACTCTTGCTGATACCCGTCTGACACAAATCACTCCTGACACTCTTCTCCACCCATTCCACCTTGCCCGCACTCTGTTCTTCACTTCTCTTCCACAATCCCCATTACGCTGTACTGTTGATCCCAAGTATTTAAACTCATCCATCTTCACCAACTCTGCTCCCTGCATCCTCACCATTGCACTGACCTCTTTCTCATTTACACACACGTATTCTGTCTTGTTCCTACTGACCTTCATTCCTTTCCTCTCTAGAGCATATCTCCACCTCTCCAGGGTCTCCTCAACCTGCTCCCTACTATCGCTACAGATCACAGTGTCATCAGCAAACATCATATGAATTTATATTCATTATTTAATTGTAAAGTTTATCTTTCAATATAAAACTTGACATTTTTCCTAAGGCGTTAAGCTATTTTTAATAATGACTAAGTCAACCTCAATACGATCCCAAAGTAAAACAAACTATTTTTTAATATTGCAAAATGAGACACCTCTCTGGTAGGAATCTGACAGTGTCAGAAGGAACAATGTGTGATGGAACAGCTACCCTTTGAGACTTTATAACAGACAAAAGTGTAATGGAAATAATTAAATTCTAGTTAAGTCAGTAGCTATAATGTCAGTCAGTCTGTCCTTATCCAACCCACTATATCCTAACACAGGGTCACGGGGGTCTGCTGGAGCCAATCCAGGGCGCACGGCAGGAATCAAAACCCCGGGCAGGGCAGGGCACACACACACACCTGCATGTCTTTGGACTATGGGAGCACCCAGGGGAATGCCACGCAGACACAGGGAGACAAACTCCTGGGAAGCTAACCCAGGTCTCCTAACTACGAGACAGCAGCGCTACCACTGCACCACCGAGCTGCCTGTAACTATAATGTGATTCCAAGAATTAAAATGGTAACACTTTATATAGTGTCCCACTTTGTTATTATTATTAAATTAAAATCATGTGTTACTTAGTACACGTTAACCGGTGGTTTCCCATATTTGGAAATTAAGAATTCTAAAACATACAGAACATAGGAGAAGTGAAAACACTGATGATGGAAGCCTAATCATTGAATTGTCTTTTTTTATGGCCTGGTGGGGTCAATGATTAGTGTGGGTACCTCACAGCTTGAGCAAACTGCAATTCAATGCCTTGTCACTACTGGCGTGGACTTCACATGTTGTCCTGGTATTGGCAATAGTTTTTCCATAGAAAAAAAGATGGGCAGGAAACTGGCAAGTCTGAACTCTCTCAATTTAAGTGAGGGTGGTCTACAGTGGAATTGCACCCTGTCCATGGTTGGTTTCTGTCTCTTGCCCAAACCTGCTAGGATGTACTGCAGTTCTTGCTTTCCTAACCTAAGTAATCAATTGATATAAAGTCAGTTTTCCTTGAAGTATCCTTAACACGTTGGTGGTTTATACACCCACCAACAGGCATTGACACTTTTGTGGCTGCTGTATCCTGGATATCCCACTGGAACTGATCCTATTCTGTTTGTCATTCTGTCTTCAGTATGGGAGGCACATCAAAGTCTCTTCTATAGTTTAGCATTCGTGACAGTTTGTGACATATTTTGAATCAGGTGGATGGAGGTGAAAGTTCATAATGAGTAGCATCAAGAAATGCAGACCACCTGTCCCCTTCTATAGTGTTTAAGGTTAAACAACAGTGTGTTTATTAAGCTAGTCTTTCAACTTAAATTCAATAAGATATGCTCTGACGCCATGAGTATTCTCACATGGAGGCACTGTGTCAAGTACCTTGTGACAGAATTATGTTTTTGTAGATTATGCCTGGGAGTTTCAAAATGTCATCCAGTTCCTGAACTTCAAGTAAGTCTCAGTTTAAATCATATTAGCCACAGGATGTCATTTCACTTTATGAACTTTATCTGAATTGTAAGAAATTCCCACATCCCTCCATCCATCCATCCTTTTTCTGAATCCACATTTTTCCAATATTGAAGCCAATTGTTGCCTTCAGACATAAACAATGGAATTGCCACCTCAGGAAAACGAGTAAAGTTGACGCCTTTAGTGACGACCACATGAACTGATCTGGGTAGGTTTGGGTGAAAAGGTGATCTGATGGTACCAGGTTTGTGACAGACCTGTAACATTTCAGCAGGACTTCAAAGCCATGGAGGGCACCTTTGGCACTCCACAGTGTCATTACATTGCATAGGTCATCTCACTAACAAATGGCTGCATTGGTCACCATTATGTTGGGGCAATAGGCCAAGGCACCAGTTCCAAAAGTTGTGTTGGGCTTGGAAGAATTGTGCTCATCATGGAAGCAATTGTCAAAAAAATGTTGGAAGAATTATCCTGACTGTAAATGTGACAGTTCAGAATACAAGTTAAATGATTAAATCTGATATTTGATTATTGATATTACAATAAAATCGATATCTCGCACACACCCTGCACAATCCGGCCAAATGACATGGTGCAGAATCCAATTTGCTGAAGTTCAGAGCAAGACATAAACAACACAGAGATTCAAGTTATCCATGGGGTGTACAGTATGTCAGTCCTACAATAAAGCTATTAGCTGGGAAAGGGTTGCTCACATGTAGTGTTCATCAGCGAATTTCATCAAAATGAACAAATTTGCCATGTTTTCATCCACCCTTGTTCATTGAATAATTTACTGATAATTTGGCTTTTTTGGTTGAACTTTTTTTCCCATAATGCTTTGCGAGGCCAGCGTATCATCCCCCGGAGCTGTAACAGCCAACACTAGATGGGACCCCTGTGGAATAGCGGGTCTGTGACTTCAAAAATATGGCCAGTTTGAAATCCAGACAGCCATGTAAGTCCCAATGGGTGTGATTGCACGACTGTGGGGAGTTAATGAGGTAATTGGGGCGAGTCACACCTGCACGTGCGGGTATGATCGTTCTCAGTTGCTTCATCGGCTTCCTGAGGCATGCGATTAATGTGCTGTGCCCACAGAACCGTATAAGTACTGACTGGCAGAGGGGGATCGGGAAGACTATTTTTAATAAAAGCACCTGAGCACTTTCCACCATCTCCATGCTTCATCTGAGATTTGCCCCCATTTGTCAGCTCATCTCAGTCATAACTAGCGATGGTGTTGGGTTCTACACACTCCCATATGTGAAGAGAGAGTGTGGAAGGGACCCACACCATCACAACGCCTCCCCTGGTATATAATGCTGATTATATCCGAAAGTCTCACATAGCAGATAGTATGTCTCCCTGCAGCACCCTCTTGCAGGACGTGTGGTCTCCAGCTGGGCTGTGCTGCTGGTTCCCAAATGGGGGCTGCTGTCATCTAGCAACTGGAATCAACATCCCCCGAAAACAGTTCTTCCCTGACCTTGTCTTCTATCCCGGCCAGGCATTGTGCTACACATATTTCTGGTCAGGACGCCTGTACATTTATCTGGAGCTTCCCACCCAGGTAATGAACCTTCCTCTCCTTTGACTGCAATGTCCATCCATCCCCATTGGGAGTCTTGTTCGGGTACAGTACCTTTCGCTCTTTCAGCCACGATACATGGCTGTCCATTAGGGGTCTCCTGGGTAAGAAACCTTCTCTTCTCCTGTTCAGGACACCCGTTGATCCCATGTGGCACGTACACAGCAAATGTCGCCAAATGTGCAGGTCAATCTTCAAGGCGTGTGCCCTATGTATGCATAATTATCTACGTGGAGATAAAAGTCAATCCTTGAAGGAGCCTGATGACAACACACTAGACACTATGAAATAATAATAATAATAATGAAAGATTAATTACTATATACAAGATGTTTCTATCATTTTAATAGAAGAAAAAGTGCACAACATCAGCACAGACAGTTTGGAGAGTCTTCAGTGTGACTTCAAAAAACAGAATGAGCCAGCGGCTTCAATCATGACATGCCACTTTGAGTTTACTGTCTTTAAGAGACCTACATATATTTTCTGACTTTTGACTACAATTTTGCCATTTCTGCTTTGTTTTGATGAAATATATGATTCTGCATCTCTGACTGCACTCTTTCTTCTTTGATCTCACTGAGGTATGCTGGTGCAGTGGTTAGCACTGCTGCTGCACAGCTCAAGTCACCTTTTTGGCCACAATAACCAGTCCAGTATAGTTGGCATATTTCTCCGGGACAGTTAATAAAGGACGCACCATTATAATCCGGTCAAATCTAGTTTTGGTAGTCCTTCCCCATTGACATCAATGCATTTTGTTTAGTTTGGCAATTTTCCGAACTTGAGGCGAATCGAACAGCATGGAGTTCACCCATCATGACAGAAAAGCAAACATAACAAAATATCAAGGAGTTTGAGGTATGAAACAGGAAGTCTGAAGGATGAGATGAATCAGTTGTGCATTTCCTGATGTCTATTCAGCGTGAAGTCTGAATGAACCTCACCCTTAAAAAGGCGTAGGGAAGATAGGGTGCTGAAGCGGTAATCAAACAAATAATTCATTCAGAAACAAATGCTAGAGGGCCAAAATGTATTTGCATACTTGGTATAATTTGACTCAATAATCGAAAAAGCTAACTCATAGCCTTTTCATTGGCAAACATTGTCCGGGTATCTAATGTGGTGTAGATCATTGTATAGACCAAATATATTCCCTGTTGTTAATTTTCTTTAAAACACTCTGAGAAGTCAAACAAAATGATACCTTTTGCCTGAAGAAGGGGCCTGAGCTGCCTGGAAAGCTTACATGTTGTAATCTTTTTTATAGTTATCCAGTCAAAGGAGTCATTTTGCTTGACCTCCCATTACATTCATAATGGCTAAAATGGTACAACACCCTATTACTTTATAACATTCTGAGAGCAGGAAAGGTAGTATATAAATACAATGAAGTGTTGTTATTATTATTATTAAACTGACTATGGATGGGTTTCCAGTCCAGCACATGGCGTATACTCGCCCACTCCCTCCCATCACTCATACTAGGTCCGTTTAGGATAACATGTGCATCTTTGTGATGTGGGAGTAAATCTGCATGTGCAGAGAAAGAAAACCCAATGTACGGACTTCATTCAACTGGTGTCTCTGCAACTCGCCACTGGGCCAGAGTCCCAATCCAGAAACAGATTTGCGTGCTAAGAGACGCCAAACTATTTTTAAACAGACCCGGCATTTCCAAAAACAGAAATGAGGAGCCTAATTAAGGAGTTTAGTTAGGAGACGAAACTGGCATCAAGATTAAAAACTCGGCTGGAAGAAGCCAGCAGCCACATCGGCCGCTCAGTAATGGATCCAGGCATCTGTGATGTACGTTTTGAAAAATGATGTTTATTTCATCAAAACAGAAATTACTGCTCTATTAGCACACTCAGCGAGAGGTCTGTGAAATAAACCAATGACATGTTGTCTTTACAAAACTTTCTTTTGTAACAGAACTATTATTTCTCATTCTTGATTGTCTGAATTAAGGGAGGCTTCCTTTGGAGATCAACGTGTTCTGCATCAGGTAAGACATAACCTGACACACTTTTAAGTTCCACCCTACAGCTTATTGACCGCATTTCTCTGGTTTGTTCCACACATATTTTCAAACAAAGCTTTTCCTGTTCCTCTTCGAGGCACCTGCACTTGATTGACTCGCTCTCTGACGCGTGTTTCAGACCGGCTTGGCATCCATCCACACTTGCTCGATTTCATCACAGACCCGTGAGAAAGTGAACCTCGCCCTGCAGGTCTGCCAGATAAACTACATTGGGCTTATTTGGCTTTCACACACACACACACACTTACACTTAAGACCACACTGTCTGTCAGTACATACTTCCTGTTTGGAAAATATGGCCTGCAAAATAAGGAATGACAGTTAAAGCTCTAACCGGCTTCACATGTCTGAGAGAGAGAAATTTGAGGCCTGTGCTTTAAAAGGCCAGAAGGACACCACAGGAAATTTGTTATTAGCAAGGGGGGTGTTTTAAAATGTGGCTGGAGAGTGGAGAGCACTGAAATGCAAGATGTCCATAAATTCATTAAGAGTGGTTACTGTTAACTGTCACATTCGTCTCAGTGAGTCACTTCACTGGAAAGATGGAAGGGAAACTTGTAGGGTCAATCAGAGACAGAGAAGGATGGCACCCACTTCCTAGATATGCTTTCTCATGAATCTGCAAAATGGCTTTCCTGTAATTGTTTGGGTGTATTTTGAGAATTGTAACCCTTGTATTCTTTCATATTGCTTATTTACATCATAGCGACAAGGTCACCATTTTGAATAGCGGCTGCTATTTTGTTTGCCATTGCCATTCACATGACATGCAGCTCCTGTATTCTAATGTTAGATCTGATTAAAATAAACACACTTCAGAGTAGAACAGTCAAGGGAAAATTCCCTGTTTAGTTTCCATTATTTTTGTTTGATTTCTGGTGAGAATACTGGTCGAAATCTAAAATGTTTGTAAATTCTTTTCAGTCTTGGGCGTAATAATGGTAAAATAGTCCCTATTAGGCTATGTATAACGATTTGTTAGGTTATATTTAGGGTAAGAAATGAATTCCTGTTATATGCAAATATGAAACTAGCTGCGTAAAGTCATTTGAGTTGGAAGGGGTGCCAGCCAGCCAGACAACAGCAAACAAACAGACTAAAGGCCACATCCTGCTCTGAGCTGCTAAGAGAACCTAATTCAAGTCACAAAGTTCATAAAGGCTTCAGTCAAATTCACCCTCAAGAATTATTTCAGCTACATACTAAACCACATTGTGACCAGTAGGGGGAGCTGCAACCTCCCAAACCTCAGACACCACCATACAAACACAAGTCCCAGGTTCAGATAAGTAATTTATTAATAATAATAATACCTTCATAATGGCTCTCAATACACACAATCCCTCTATTATATCTCTCTTTTCTCTCCTCCACACCTCCAGGCAAGCTTTGTCCTTCTGCTACCTGACTCTGACTCGCCTCCTTTTATCTAGGATCCAGGAGTACTTCCAGTCCTAGGGCATAGCCTGATGGGAGTACTTACGGGTCAAACGCAAGTCCCATAAAGCAGCGATTAGGAATACCACTAGCACCCCCTGCCGGCTCCCACAGAACCCAACAAAGCTGTTCTAGCGAACTACAATATCTGGAGTGCCTTGCAGGTATCTGCACAGGGAACATCACCAAAGGAAACTGCCTCCTATTGTCTTGGGGAAGCCCGTAGTCCTGCTGGGTTTTCTCAGCCTGTCCTTTGTCGTTTCTTGGGTTCCAGTGTAGCCATTGTCGCATTGGCATCTTCTGCCTGCCTTGTGGATGAGACAGGATGCTCTTCTCCCTGCTTCGTGTGGCATCATAGGGCTGGCCTACCATCCAGTTAAAGCACCATGCTCCATCTTGGCTGGGACGCACGCCCATATGTGCTCTCCATCACAACTTACTTAAGCACTCGGGGTTTTAAGGAGACGTACATTCAAGACAAAAAAGAAAAACATTCCCCAATGGATCGCTGAAAGGGTCATGCAAATCTGGAACAAATTGCCGAGTTGGATGAGTTTGGAATCAAGAGCCTATTGACTGTATTTTTGCACTGTCTTTGAATAAATGTAAGTATTTGCTTGTTCTTCCTACTTTTGGTCTGAACAACAGCCTCCTCTAACTTCTATGTGTTAAAAATGGCCACACAATCCTGACATTATCATAATAATTGTAACACAGATAGATACTTGTAGTTAGAGAGTTAGAGTGCGGGGAATGTGCATTGGCATGTGACGTCACAGTGGCCATTTCTTAATGAGAAAAGAGTACAGAAATGCAAACCATTTTTCAGCTTTGATCTTTTAGATATACATGGCGCCATCCAGGAGAGCTAGCAGCACTTTAACACTTTGATTGTTTTTGTCACAACTCCTATACGCATGTTTTGTGCTTCTACCAAAATGCATTGTGCCAGCTGAGGAATGAGGAGGCCATTAGCTATGTGAGCAAACATGATGGACTGAATGGTCTCCTTTATATTGTAAAATATTGGATGTTGCTTTTAGGCTAGCTCATTGTACTGTTTTACCCTTGGCAATTGGGCTTAAAGGGCAATCGATCAGTGAGGGTCTTTTTGGTTAAACTGGGTTTTCAGTTTAGAAATAGCTCCTAGAACAGGGGTCGCCAACTCCGGTCCTGGAGGACCACTGTGGCTGCAGTTTTTCATTCCAACCCTTTTCTTAATGAGTGACCTGTTTTTGTTGCTAATTAACATCTTTTGAACTCATTTGACTTGATTTGCTCTTGAAGAGGGCGGCACGGTAGCGCTGTTGCCTCGCAGTTAGGAGACCTGGGTTTGCTTCCCGGGTCCTCCCCGTGTGGAGTTTGAATGTTCTCCCCGTGTCTGCGTGGATTTCCTCTGGGCGCTCCGGTTTCCTTCCACAGTCCAAAGACATGCCAGTTAGGTAGATTGGTGATTCTAAATTGGCCCTAGTGTGTGCTGTTTGTGTGTGTCCTGTGGTGGGTTGGCACCCTGCCAGGGATTGACTCCAGGTGACCCTGTGTTCGGATTCAGCAGGTTGGAAAATGGTTGCTTGGTTGGATGCTCTTGAAGACTCAGACCCCTTATTTGTTTCTTTTTCATTAATTAGCAGCCAAACAATAATGAGGTACAAAATGAGCCAAAACAACTAGTGTCCATCACACATTATCTGAAAATAAAGAATGATGAAGGCCTCAGGAATGTTGGTCTGCTCAGGTACCCAAAACATTTTAACTTTGCTCTTAGAAAAGAGAAAATCAACAATTTCAGAAATGTCTTCTAATGCACCACGCCGAGAAGCAGCAACAAGCCACAGAATTAAAGAATGAGTTTAATTAACGACAAAAACTGGCACCTCAATAAGCAGCTGGTTGGAGTGAAATTGGATGGAGTTTCAGGCCCTGACTTAGTTGATCTTCTGTTGTCTCAATCACTTCACGTTTCATTTCTGTGTGGGTGCCATTTAAGGAAAGAAATGAAGCAATTCAGAGAAACGATGAAGAAATACAGGGGAACAGCTCTTAAAAAAGCAATTCAATTAAAATGAATTCACAAGAAGTTAATTAGCAGTACAAACAGGGCACTCATTTTAAAGAAAGGGTTAGAATGAAAACCTGCAGCCTCGGTGGTCCTCCAGGACTGGAATTGGCAACCCCTGTCCTCGAATACACTCTCAGATGTGAGACCCCCTGTAGTTCCTCACTCTCAATGGTCAGGGTAGACTTGCTAGACTTTATTTGTTGGTAATATGACAATCATACTGCACACGCTGGACTATGTATGAAGCACAGCTGGTTGCCCATGTTTAAGAAGGCCAGTCTGACAACGCATGATGTTTACCTCCTGCTGACCACACATTATCTTCCATTCAGATTTTTATTTCTAAATTAGATATGCACTCCTCTGCTGAGAGTTGGGAATATGTGAACCTCCCAGTGGTAATAATGAGATCTTCAGCCAAGGCAGGTTTGAAGATTGTATAGTGACAGAAAGGTGTGGTTAGTGTGGCCTCAAGTTGCTCATTTCATACAATCCTAACCAAGGCACCCATTGTGTTGATACCATATGACAACACATGTAAGCAGAAGTTGTGATGGACTTCAGATGAGTTGAGGAGTTTAGTGTGTTTCTGGTCATCTATAACATCACTACAAACAGTCACCTAGTGCTGTGGTGCAATATAACCAACTGCAATTAACAATATGTTGCTGTCCCTTCTGGGATAGGTTCAAGTCTATTGCCCTGCCAGGAGACCAAGTAAAGAAAAAAGGGAAGAAAGGAAGGATGTTCCATGCCAGACATCTGTCTATGCTGGTGTCCCTACTGGGACGCCAGGAGTCCAATATAATGGCAGCATCAGGGAAGTTAACCTGCTCTGACAGTAGATGTCACCATCCTTGGGTTAGGATTCCCACACGGAGACCAGCAGGGCATGCTGGAACCTGTAGTCCAGTAGGGCATCCCTGTTGGGTTCCCTGGGTGCCACCATGGGAAAACTCCCTGGATTAGTAATCCTTACTTTCAGGGACTTCCATTTGACCTGGAAGTGCTTCCAGTGGGCTATCCCCTAGCACCGGAAATCCTCCCGGGTCAGAGAAAAACTAAGCTGCATGAGCTCTTCCAAGTGTGTTGGACTCAGGTATGGAGAACGCACAAAGCTCGTCTAGAAGGAGTGGAGAAGAAAGAAAGAGAGAAGAGAAAAAGAAGTGTGTTGCACTTGTGCCATTATTACAAGGAGGTCTTTGTAAGGTATTGGAATTGTAATAAACCTTACATTTGCACCTGGGTGCTGGTGGTGCTGCAACACTCCCTCCTGGTCACACCACCAAGAACCCTGGAGTGCTTGGAGTCTCACTAATAAGCCTGGCTAACTTGAACAAAGCTGGCCATTCCTCTTCAAAGACATTTCTTGTAAAGTTTTGCACTAACTCAACAATATTTCATCCACTTCCAGGGATGTTCATATATTTCCATTGGAAGACCAACCCTTCAAGAAAAGGTGGAGTGAAACAAAATATGATTTGACATAGTGAGTCACTAATATGTGAAGATTTGCCTTTTGCACAGCCACACCTTTACTTCAACAGTTGGTAATGGAATGATATCCTGCCTGAGTCAATGGAGGTAAGAAGAATATGATTTAAATTCCCAAATGCATTGTCTTACTAAAAGAATGTGGGCAGGAAGCATGCAGCTATATCTAGGATATGAGAAATAAACCAACCCAGGCTCTCAAGTTATTATTCCTATAAAGCGCAAGTAGTCATAATGAAAATGAAGGTGCAGGACCAGACACAGTTCCCAACAAGCAAATAAGAGACCACTTTCTTCTAATTGGAAGCTGAGTATTAGAAAGCCTAGTATCCTATTACCTATCTTAATGCATTTATAGCTGCTATGGGTCCATAAAATGAGATAATAGATCCACAGCCCCACTGGAGCATACATTATCATGTACTAAAGCTTCATTAAGTGGCCACTCAATCTTCATTACTCAATGCTGTGATAAAAGTATTAACCCATAAAACTTGTTCCCATTTTGTCATCTCATTTTGAATCTGAAGTTATGATTTATTCTCACAAGTCACCCAATCAACATGAAAATATCAGAAACCTTCAACAATTTACACAAAGCAAAAAACTGACATGTTAATTGTTTAAAAAAAGTGTTAATCCTCTGTAATCGAGAGCCTAAATTTGTACAGCTAAAATAAATGACCTTGGCGGTTGACGCCATTTGTTGATCAGCTCCACTTGTGCACACTGGGAGATCAGACAATCGCTTTTTCAAAGTTTGCTTTAACTTAAATTGCCAGATCGTCCCACAATATTTCAAACGTAATCTTCAAAGTAAAGACAAGCGAACATTTAGATCGAGTCCAAAGCTGATTATAGAGCAACACATCTGGGAAAGAGTGCAAAATTACAGGCACTGAAACTCAGTGTAGTCCACTGGAAAAAAGAGCTACTGCCATACTGTCCAAATCTGAGTGTCCCTCTAAACTCAGCAGCTGGACAACCACAGCACATCCTGAGGAAGCTGCAGCAAGATCAGTGGTGACATTAAATCTGTTAGAGAAGTGAGTGAGTAGAACTGAAGATGAAGTTCATGGATCCTCAATATCCGCAACATTCCATAAGCGTAGGCTTTATGGGACAGCAACAAGGTGGAAAACCTGTAAAAGAAATAAAAATGACTTGTCTGCCAACAGTCTGAGCCATGGGAGCCACAACACCATCAGATGTTGTGTGAAATAAATAAGAACCTGCCCTCAGTAATTTCATATATTAGGAAAATGTTTACAATAACCCTCAACTTGAGATTTTCAGTCATATGCTCAATCTAGACAAATATTGCTTTTTGTGTAACATTGTCTTTGCATGCCTGTTTTCCGGCTCCTAGGGCTGACCCCATTGGCCCTGCAGTGTTGTAGCCTTCCAGTTCAGTCACAAAGCTTGAAGGCAAGAGACCCTTGTTCTCTGTATTAAAGTAATGAGACGTCAAGCAAAATGACACCTTTTATTGGCTAACAACAACCACAACCTTTTTGTTGTTGTTGTTATTGGCTAACTTAAAAAGATTACAATATGCAAGCTTTCGAGGCAACTCAGGCCCCTTCTTCAGGCAAGATCTAAGAGTTGTCTCAAAAGCTTCCATATTGTAATCTTTTTAAGTTAGTCAATAAAAGGTGTCATTTTGCTTGACATCTAATTACATCCATAATGGCTGACACGGTACAACACCCTAGTACTGCATTAAAGTAAGAAATGCCTTTTTTTAAATAATCACATGTTCGCATGTTTGCGGTGCAGTGGGTAGCACTGCTGCCTCGCAGTTAGGAGACCCGGGTTCGCCTCCCGGATCCTCCCTGCGTGGAGTTTGCATGTTCTCCCCGTGTCTGCGTGGGTTTCCTCCCACAGTCCAAAGACTTGCAGGTTAGGTGCATTGGCGATTCCAACTTGTCCCTATTGTGTGCTTGGCGTGTGTGTGTGCTATATCTTGATCTTCACTGATCACTGAAGAGGACTGTACTCAGTTTGAAAAGTTGCAAAGGAAGTCTAAGTGCTTCTCCACTTCATGGAAAAGAACCCAGCAGTAGGATGCTGTTGCTTTAAAGAAGCACAAAGCCCTGGTGCAGAAAGAACAGGTAAGGAGAGGAATCATTTTTTAAATTGCTTGCTGGGTGGCACAGTGGTAGCATTGCTGCCTCTCATGAAGGAGACCAGAGGTCATGTCCCAGGTCCCCACTGTGTGGTGTTTACATCTTCTTCCAGTGTCTGTGTTAGTTTCCTCCCACAATCCAAAGACATGCAGGCTAGGTGGAGTGGTACAACAACAACAACAACATTTATTTATATAGCACATTTTCATACAAACAGTAGCTCAAAGTGCTTTACATATTAAAGAATAGAAAAATGAAAGACATAATTATAAAAAATAAATCAACATTAACATCGAATAAGAGTAAGGTTCAATGGCCAGGGGACAGAAAAACAAAAACTCCAGACGGCTGGAGAAAAAATAAAATCTGTAGGGATTCCAGACCATGAGACCGCCCAGTCCCCTCTGGGCATTCTACCTAACATAAATGAAACAGTCCTCTTTGGATTTAGGGTTCTCACGGAAGGGCTTGATGATGATGATGGTCACGTAGACTTCTTCCTTTTAATCCGTCCATCATTGTTGGAGCATCATGAAGCTTTGAGTAGGTGGAGGTGGCAGGCCACCACCACAAAGAAACCGAAAAAGAAACAGAAAAGAGTAGGGGTCAGTACGATTTTAGAGCCACCATGAATAGTTGTTATGATGAATTGAACATACAGAGTATCAGGATTAAGTTAAATTAAGATTAAAGTGAAGTTATAAAAAGGCCATGTTAAAGTAATGTGTTTTCAGCAGTGTTTTAAAGTGCTCTACTGTATCAGCCTGGCGAATTCCTATTGGCAGGCTATTCCAGATTTTAGGTGCATAACAGCAGAAGGCCGCCTCACCACTTCTTTTAAGTTTTGTTCTTGGAATTCTAAGGAGACACTCATTTGAGGATCTGAGGTTACGATTTGGAATATAAGGTGTCAGACATTCCGATATATAAGATGGGGCGAGATTATTTAAGGCTTTATAAACCATAAGCAGAATTTTAAAGTCAATTCTGAATGACACAGGTAACCAGTGTAGTGACATCAAAACTGGAGTAATGTGTTCTGATTTTCTTTTCCTAGTTAGGATTCTAGCAGCTGCATTCTGCACTAGTTGCAAACGATTTATATCTTTTTGGGTAGTCCTGAGAGGAGTGCGTTACAGTAATCTAGTCGACTGAAAACAAACGCGTGAACTAATTTCTCAGCATCTTTCAGTGATAAAGAGGTCTAACTTTACTTATGTTTCTTAAGTGAAAAATGCTGTCCTAATGATCTGATTAATATGTGATTTAAAATTCAGATTACAGTCAACAATCACCCCTAAGCTTTTTACCTCCGTCTTGACTTTTAATCCTAATGTATCCAGTTTATTTCTAATAGCCTCATTGTATCCATTATTGCTGATCACTAAAATTTCAGTTTTCTCTTTATTTAACTTGAGAAAATTACTATTCATCCATTCTGAGATACTAGTCAGACATTGTGTTAGTGAATCAATAGAATCAGGGTCATCAGGTGCTATTGATAAGTACAGCTGTGTGTCATCAGCATAGCTGTGGTAGCTCACGTTGTGCCCTGAGATAATCTGACCTAACGGAAGCATGTAGATTGAGAATAACAGCGGACCCAGGATAGAGCCTTGTGGAACACCATATTGGATATCATGTGTCTTGAGTTGTAATTCCCACAACTAACAAAATATTTTCTCCCTGTCAGGTAGGATTCAAACCAATTTAAGACACTGCCAGAGAGGCCCACCCATTGACTAAGGCGATTTCTAAGAATGTTGTGATCAATGGTGTCAAATGCAGCACTCAGATCTAAGAGGATGAGAACAGATAAATGGCCTCTGTCTGCATTTACCGCAAGTCATTTACTACTTTAACGAGTGCAGTTTCTGTGCTGTGATTTGTTCTAAAACCTGACTGAAATTTATCAAGAATAGCATGTTTATTTAGGTGGTCATTTAACTGCATAATGACTGCCTTCTCTAGAACTTTACTTAAGAAGGGCAAGTTAGAGATGGGTCTAAAATTTTCAAGAGCGAGGGTCAAGATTATGTTTCTTAAGTAGGGGTTTAACTACAGCAGTCTTAAGACAGTCTGGGAAGACCCCCATATCTAGTGACGAATTTACTATGTCAAGAACATTATCAATTAGCACGCCTGATACTTCTTTGAAAAACCTTGTTGGTATCGGGTCAAGGGCAGGTGGAGGGTTTTAATTGAGATATTATTTTTGTAAATCAGGTAAATCTATCCTAGTGAAAGAGTTTAATTTGTTTATAACAGGATGTTGGGGTTTAGGGGATCCTTAGTGTTGGGGAGATATACTATGTTATTTCTAATATCATTAATTTTTGATTGAAGAATACAGCGACAGCCTCACAGGTTTCACTGGAAGCACTTAGGAGGCATTCCTTTGAGCTACCTGGGTTTAGTAGGCGATCAATTGTTGAAAATAAGACTCTAGGATTACTAGCATTGTTATTTATAATATTAGAGAAATAGCAGCGTCTCTCAAGACGGACAGTGTTATTGTATTCTGTTATTTTGACTTTTAATATTTCGTGGTGGATAGTAAGTTTACTCTTCCTCCATTTACGCTCAGCTCTGAGGCATGTTCTCTTTAAATCAGACACTCTTTGGGTCTTCCATGGTATACCAATGCTAGAAGATTTTTTCACTGTCTTTTCAGGTGCAACTATGTCAACAGCAGCTCTCACTTTAGAATTAAATCTTTCCACCTTACTATTTACATTGTCCTCGCTATTATAGCTGGCACTATAAACGGACTGATTGCTTAAAATGTTTGTAAGTTTTAAAGCTGCTGCTGAATCAAAGAAGCGTTTTTTAACAATATGCTTCTCATGAGTGTTTTTATCATTATTTCTATATTAAAAAGTAGAAGAAAATGGTCTGATAGACCAATATCAATGATCTGTTTTATATCAACTTTCAGTCCTTTAGTAATCACTAAGTCTAATGTATGACCTGCTTTATGTGTAGGCTGATTTATGAGTTGTCTCAAATCAAAAGAATCCAGGAGGTTCATAAATTCTTTTACTTTTAGATCACACTGATTATCTATATGAAAATTAAAGTCGCCAACTATTAGGAGTGTGTCATAATTAGTAATTAAAATTGACATTAAGTCAGAGAATTCCTCAAAAAACGACGCGTTATATTTAGGAGGTCTATACACGGATAGTATTAGAACTTGAGAATCTCCATGAATAACAATGGCGAGATACTCAAAGGACTTGAACTTACCAAAACTGACATCTTTACATTTTAATCGGCTCGAGTAAATGTTAGCCAATCCGCCCCCCCTTTTTCCCTGGCGGTTTGAATGAGTAAAACTGTAATCCGGACGCAGATTCGATTAAAACTGACGCGGCATCTGAATTCAACCACGTTTCATTTAGTGCAATAAGATCTATTTTTTTATCACTAATAAGATCGTTGATAAAAACGTTTTGTTAGTTAAAGCTCTGACATTTAATAGTGCCATATTTAATGTTTGGAGGTGCAGAGATGAGTACTATGCGTTATTGTTATTTGGAATAGGAACTAAATTATTATTATTAGCGCTCTGTGTATATTTTTTGTTTAATCTGCGATCTGTTTTTATAGTTTTAATACATTGTTCCTCTAAAATAGTGATTTTAATTAGATTATTGGAGTTTATGCCGTATTTCCTAGGTTTTCTACGTGCATTGAGATTGCTTATTACAGTATTAATGGTGTGAACTTTAACGGAAGACTCTATTAAACATTCATCATGTCCTGGCACAACAGTATTATTTCGGACGGGGTTAAGAGCAGAGATAGATAGTCAAGAAAAACGAATTACCTTCGATATGTTTTCGGAGAGGACCGGGCACCGAAACTGTTCGGATGCAGTGGTGATACTAAACAGGCCCTAGCGTGTGGATGTACTGTATGTGTGTGTATGTTTGTCCTGCAGTGGACTGGCGCCCTGTCCAGAGTTTGTTTCTGCCTTGCACCCTCTATGCTACATGGGATTGGCTCCAGCAGACCCCTACAACCCTATTCAGGACTAAGCGGGTTAGAAAATGACTGACTGACAAGTGCTTGCTGACATTGCACTGACCAGCAAACATCTACCCAGTGTGGAGCCGACCCGGACACAGACAGGCGGACATGTTGTTTGTCACCACCACACGTATTTTATTTACAAATATATACAATAATTATAAATGGTCACTCAGACCCAGTTCGTGCACAATACCCCAAACACTCAGTACTGGCCACAAATGCCTCTGCTTCGGGCCGCCTCCACACCTCTCTCGTGCCTCGTCCTGCTTCCACCCGACTCCAGCCCTGAATGAATGGAGACGGCCCCTTTTATCCCGTTCCCGGATGAGCCCCAGGTGTTCCCGGCATTCCTCCCTTGCCCACGCCCCAGCGTGGCGGAAGTGCCGGCTGTCCTCCCGGCAGCTCTCCGGATGCCGTCCTAAATCTTTCCGCCACACCAGGAAGTGCTGGGGTAACAGGTCCCCAAGGCATTGGGGCGCCTCCTGGCGGTGACCACGGGCCCCTACAGGGTGGAGCTTCCATGCCCTGTACCCGTGACCCCCAGAGCAACCAGGAAGGCGGCCCCCACGTGATCCAGGGTGGGCTTTGACCCTCTTCCGGTCCCTCATGACGTCCCGGCTGGGTCGTTGCCCCTGGCATCCCTGACACCAGTCATACTGTAAGTCACTGGATGTGTGGTGTGCCGTTTGAGTCACGTTTCTGTGTTATTGTGGCTTGTTCTTTTCACCTGAAAGCTGTTCAGTTCTAACTGTAGGCAGCTGGGAAATGCTACCATAAACTAATAACTAAAGGGGAAGGTAAAGTTGTGGTCAAAAGAGACAAGCAGAGGGCAGAAAACCACAGAGACAATCAAAAGCAACCATCAAGGCCAAAACACAGAACCAGAAAGTCTTAGGCACTGAGACCTCTTAGCTATGCCCGTCTACTAAACAAGAATAGGCAAAACAGAAAAATCTAAAGTAGTAGTAGTAGTAATAGTTTTATTTATATAGCGCCCTTCACAGACAGAAGGTCACAGAGCGCTGAACAGCAAATACAGTACAAATACAACAGTTAAAACAAAACCAATAAAAACAGTAAATAAACAAACTGGAACTATTCAGCACTGATTAAAAGCTTGTTTAAAAAGAATTTTTTTAGTTGTTTTTTAAAAGAATCAGCAGACTCGACTCCACGCAGACCACAAGGCAGGCTATTCCATAGTCTTGGTGCCACAGACTGAAAGGCACAATCCCCACGGGTTTTTAGCCGAGTGCGTGGGACAACGAGAAGGCCCTGTTGCCCAGATCTGACAAGCTGTAGGGCGTTGGAGCAGGCTGGTTAGGTACTCAGGAGCCTGTCCATGCAAAGTTCTGAAAATAAGCACCAAAACTTTAAAATGAATTCTATAAAACACTGGGAGCCAGTGCAGTGTGTGCAAAATGGAGGTGATATGATCACTCCGGCTAGCCTTGCAGCTGCATTTTGAACCAACTGAAGGCGTGAGAGAGAGGATTCGGTCAAACCTCTAAAGACAGCATTAAAGTAATCCAGCTGTGAGGAAATAACAGAATGAACAAGCATCTCCAATTGTGATTTTGAAACAACATTTCTTACTTTTGAGAGATTTCTTAAATGAAAGAAACATGAGCGGCTGACTGACCTTACATAGAGACCACGCTGCGTCAAAATTTGAACACTGCAAAATAGGTGCAGCCATCTTAGGAAAAGGGAGCGACAGTCCAGAGCCATAGCAATGGTAGACAGGGTGGCTGCACAAAACTGTCCTAAACTAACATCATTCATTGTGCTGTTAGTTCTTTATTATGGTGAATCTGTTTTGTGGCATTTTAATTATTGTTATCTTTTAGACAAAGTTTAATGCTTCATTTTGGTCGCTAACCTCGTTTGTCTATGCGACATACAGTTCGTGTCTCATGACTGTGAGTGGTGCATGAATGACATATGAGGAAGTTCTTTTTTAAATATGAAGGATCCAGAATGCAGTGTTATCCCTCGGGGGATAAATTCTTTGAAACAAAACCTTCTGGTGCAGTTAGTTTACCTCCAAGTAGGCCTTGTGCTAAGTTTCATTTTGTTTTGACTTCCTTCTGACCCTGACTTCTCTTTTGATTCACTCTCTTTCTTTGTTTGTTGGTGTGATCTTTGGCCGGCTTGTCATCCGCCAGATGGAGCCCTCCCTGCAGTATGGAGGTGCCCCGAAGACCAGCAGGGAGTCATGGACTATGTAGTTTTTATACAAGACCGTGCTGGATACCACAGGGGCCACAAGAGGAAGCTGCAGGGAGGACCGAAGACTTCTTGGTGCCCTTTAACCCGGAAGTTCGTCAAAGGAAGAGCGACGGGCTTCTAGGGTGAAAAGAAAGGACTTGTACCTGACCTGGAAGTGATACAAGATCACATGGACTGGGGATTGGGAACACTTCCGGGTCAGGGAATATAAAAGGACTATGAGAGCTCCCAGACGGCGAGCTGAGCTGGGTGGTAGGAGGGCAACACGTCTGGGAGTGGAGGAATTGTTTATTGTATTGTGATTGTTTATTATATGAGTATAGTGGAGGAGAGGGTGCTTTGTGCACTGTGGCGATTTAATAAAGTCAACTATTGGACTTATACCTGGTGTCTGGAGTCGTGGACAGGGGTTCAAGGGAGTGATAGCGCCCCCTATCTGTCACATTGGTCATCTCTTACTTTTTGGTTTAGACCTTTTTCTGTCCTTCATTACATCCCTGCCTGACATAACATCTTCTGGCCTTCCTGATTCTCACAATAATTTGTGGAGATGCCATCTCAACAAAATGGTGTTGTCCATGAAATGGATTTTGATAAAGTCCAAAATGAGAGGTTGAGCTTCAAATTAAAAGATATGGGAGTTCAGTGTGGAGTATTTTAGATGGGTGCAGAACTGGCAAAAATGCACGAAGCAGAGGGAGATGGTGCGAGGAACCTTATCAGAATTGGCTGATGTTGAGAGTGGTCTTCTACAGGTGTCAGTGCTAGGCTCGCTGTTGTATTTAATACATATAAATGATCTGCAGGGGAATATAAGTAACAAGGTGGTTAAGTTTGCAGATGATACCAAGATAGGTGGAGTGGCAAATAATCTGGAATCCGTCAAATCATTACAGAGGGACTTGGACAGCATACAGGCCTGGGCAGATCTGTGGCAGATGAAGTTTAATGTCAGTAAATTTTAAATATTACACATAGAAAGCAAGAATATTAGGTTTGAATACACAGTGGGCGGTCTGAAAATCAAGAATACACCTTTATGAGAAGGATTTAGGAGTCATAGTGGACTTAACACTATCAACTGCCAGACAGTGTTCAGAGGCCATTAAGAAGGCTCACAGAATGTCAGGTTATATAGCGCCCTGATGTGATGAGTACAAGTCTGAGGAGGTTATGCTCAAGCTTTATAACACACTGGTGAGGCTGTAGACATAGTAGTGCAAGAGAAAGTCCAGAGAAGAGCAACTGGGCTGATTCAGGACTGTAGGGGATGAGTTATGAGGAAAAAGTTAAGGAGCTGAACCTTTTCATTTTAAACAAAAGGAGATTACGGGGCATATTAAGGAGATGGCACAATTGAGGTGTCTGAAATTATGAAAGGAATTAGTACAATGAATTGAATTTCGATCAGAACACAGGGGCACAGATGGAAACTTGTTAAGGGTAAGTTTCGCACAGTCATGAGGAAGTTTTTCTTATAGACACAAGGAATAAGCTGCAAAGCAGTGTGGTAGACAGTAGGACTTTAAGGATTTTCAAAAATCAACCTGATGTTATTTTGGAGGAATTAAGTGGGTAGAACTGTCAAGCTTTGTTAGACTGAATGGCCTGGTCTTATCAATCATTTTAATATGATGAACAAAACATAAACCCAAAATAGCATGGCAGGCGTGTAACCTCCACAATAATAAAGATTTAACCAACATTAAGAAAATCAGATACCCAGTTGCACTGACCTCACTCTTAATATCGGATTCGTCCATTTTCCATCTTTCCCTTTCTTTCTTTTTCTCTTTCTTTCCCTTTGGAGTCTGGGGAGCTCAGGCAATGTCAGTCTCCCTGATGTATTTCTTTACGGGGCTGGGATGATCTGGGTGGGAGGTTTACCTTTTCACTTGCTTTAATGTTTCTTAAAAATGGTGTTGTCTGCTCTGTTTCTGTATTTGATATTTGCTTATTAATAGACTTCACCACAAAAGTACAAAAATAATGTTTGCCAAAACGGCAAAAAATAATTATTAGAGTTGGGGAAAAAATACAAAATTTTTTTTTGTGCAACCCTCTATTGAGGAATTTTCTACTACTGACTGGTTTTGTTATCAGCCATACTCTGTACTGGTTTGCTTCTATTGACCAGATGAACAATCTCTTAACTTATGTTTCACAGCACCGTGGTGCAAATCAGGAACTGTCAGGACTGATGTGGAGATGATGGGACGCAATAAAGAGAAATACAGGAGGGAAAACTTGCATCTCTCTCTCTGTACTAATACACACAAGAAGAATTTTGTTTTTTCAACAGGCCGATGATCCAAAGCTCATGGTCACCACAGCACTACGGTGGCTTTAAAATGAAGACAACTGATGTCCTTGAGTGGCTCCATGAAAGTCTTCAAATTAATCCCATCAAACATCTGTGGCAATCCCTAACAGCTGGTGTCCATCACTGTTCCTTTCTGTTTGGAAGGATGAATAGGCAAGGATTGCTTCATTACGATGTACAAAGTAAACAGAGGCTTGTCTAAAAAGATTTGTAGCAGTTAGAGCTGCCAGAGACGATCCATTAATGCTCTCACTCAGGGTGGGGGTGTCAAAGGCTTCAAAAATTATGTCATTTCAGTTTTCTTTTAATTTTTAGCATTTTATTGTTGTCTGTGTTCTTTATTTAGGAGGGTCTCAATGCAGAAGAATGCATGACTCAGTTCCCCATCTAAGGCATCAGAATCTTGGCATGCTAAGCCCTAAAATATGAAAGAACGGGCGATGCCAAAATACTCTTTCAAGGCACTGTACATACTGTGGCACAATTCATAGCAAAAGCTTTGACAGAACGTAAGATCATTTTGGCCGTCACCTTTACCCTGCATCGCCAGTCCATTCGTTTTCTCGGACAGAGAAATGAGAGCTGCACATTTGTGCCTGTATTGACTTTCATTGTAAAACTGCAACAAAAAATAATATAGGTTGTCACTTAATCTGTCTCTGGAAATGTTTCCTGGCTTGAAAATGGCAGCTCGTTTCCGAATCTGTTCCTGAACTCGCAATATCCATTTTTTACTCTCCTTGAGGTGCATCACAGCTGGCTCTCTTATCCTGTTTCCGACACTGATAGAGGATTGACAGGCACACTGCTCAATATCAAGGCCTCTTGTTGTTGACAGTTTCCTCTACAGATGCCATCTATACTGAAAAGGCCAATCTGGCATTTCCTGTGTGGAAGTTGTCTGCAGAAACGTGGGATGAGATTGCAGTAACTAAATGTCAGAGCCTTCTAAACTGCAAACTGTGGTGTAATACTGCTCTGTTTCTATGAGGACAATCAACCCTTGACCTGCTCTTAATAACTCGCTACACTACACAGGGAATCAGTAAGCTCTTAGCCCCTCGACTATCATCAATGATAAGGAGTTTTCCCAAAGCAAGTCATTGACTCTTGAGAAAGTTATTGCCTTTGACCTGCTCTTAGTACATTACTGACCCTTGACAGAACTACCACTTGCATTATGGAAATCATTGACTTCCTGGCCCTCTGGAATGCAACTTTCACACCTTAAATGCTCAGAAAATGTCACTATGGCTCTGTGGCTTCACTTACCCAAACAGATGTTAGTAAATGCCTGTGATTGCCCTTGAGTGCTGGTGGTCAGACTAAATTGAACATAAATTCCTGAAGCACAATGAAACCAAATCCAAATACTACATCATTTGCATTTTAAATTAAAGAAATGTTAACATTATTTGAAGTGCCTGACTCCTCCTAATGCTTTTCATATAGCCATCCCTTGTTTTTAACCCACTTTTGTGGTGTGAAAATTTTTATATAAGTTGATAAATATTTTGCACGTCAATCAGTCAGTCAGACAAAGCAAAGAGTTTTCAGGAGAAATGTTTTATTTCATTGATGAGAACAGCAGTGCAAATCCTCCCCAAACCAAAGGGTCTTTAGGACTCACTCAGGATGTGAATTTTATTGCTGCGTCGGGGTGGGGGTGTTTTGGGGGGATGGGGGGGGGGGGGTGGTTGTGTGCCTCAGGTTGGTCTCTCATGGGATTCTGTGCAGGACATTCATATAAGATAACTCCTACAGGATGGCCATAAACTACCTAGCTGGGAAACTTCAGCTCAACAAATGGTCTTGGGTGCAGGTGTGTAAAGGCAGGATGTGTCCCAATTGGTCTGAAATATTGCTGTTTGGGATTGGTTTTGAATCAGTGGCCATTCTGTGCCACAATGCCCTATCGGTGTAAGGATTTGAACAGAGAATCTATAAATTTGGTGGCTTTACCCCTCCATAATCTCTCTCTCTCTCTCTCTCTCTCTCTCTCACACCATGGCCATGAAGAGAAGAACACAAGCAGAGAGCACAAGTTGACAGCCATATTGAGACAGAAAAAGCTGACTAGAAATGATGACTTAAAGTCTTTGTGCCGCCAGAAACTACACATCTAGCATTTATCAGGTTGTACGGCTGCTAATATTCACATGTATTTTTCTTATTGTTGTTATTTTATGACTATTATAATATTACAAAGACACATACAATGCAATAACACATTATTTAAAGTTGTAACTTAACTCCTGCTTGTCTTTTACTCTGTGTAATTGCCTGACATTATAGATGTAGAGGGAAGGTAACGTTATAAAATACAATACCTAATAATCAGTGGTAAGTCTATAGGATTTGATGCATTCTGTAAAAGTCTACGCAATAAACAATACAAAAGGGGAAAGTAGAGTAATATAGAACTCTACCAAGACAAAACATCACTCAATCCAAATTCAGGGTCATTAGGAGTGAGACATAAGGCAGAAACCAAGCCTGGATGAGGCACAAGTCCATTTGTGGGACACATTCAGGTACAGAAATACTTATTCATACTGGGAAAAGTCAGCTGTGCCAACCTAAACTTCTTTTCATCGAGAGCAGAGGCCATAGACAAAAACCCACACAGACGCATGAAAGATGAGCACACTACAAGGAGACAGTTATTGGGGCCCTGGATTTGAGCAGCAGACACTGCAGCAGTGAAGCATGAACATTAACTACTGAAGTTTTGTCTACACCAGGAAGAAAAAGAGATAATTATAAACAATAAAGAGGCTTAGTAAATTAAGAACAAGATGGCAGTTAGTACAAGGAGCCAGGTGAAAAAGTCTTTCTTAGAAATGCAGTCGTCACCATTCTCACATGATGATGTGGTAAAAATCTGACCCCAAGGGTCAGTCTCAACCTGGTTTGCTCTAGATAGGCCAGTAGGTCACTCCAGCTACCCTTATATTTCTGATTAGAATATTAGAAAGAATGTGATGAGAACAGGCCCAACAAACCTGACCATCCTATTCACCCAGACTATCTAAAATAACATCAAGTCAAGATATGAAGAACCCTAAACTCTGTGCTCTGCGCCCTGTGTTGGCTGGGATTGGCTTCAGAAGATCCCCGTGACCCTGTAGTTAGGATTTAGCGGGTTGGATAATGGATGGATGGATGATCGTGTCACTTTCTTCATCTATTTAATCAAACTGATAAGGTTAAACTCCTTCAAATGTCTCACATAGCTCATACTTCTTAGTCCTACAATCGGCCTAGTTGCTCTTCTCTGGACTTTCTCTAGCAATTGTCTTTTTTGTAATATGGTCACCTAAACTGGATATAGCAGTCCAGGTGGGCCTTCACTAATGTGTTATATAACTTAAGCATAATTCCGCTTGACTTGACTCTACACGTTGGGATTCATTCTCATTATTTGCCCAGGGAGTTAAGTTACGTCATCCTTATTAATGTTTACATTTCTCCCTCTGCAAATGGGGACTCAGCAGTGGAAATTATTTATTCTGTCACCAACACTTTATTGATGTCTCATTCTCTTGCTGCAGTTCTAATATGTGGTGACTTCAACCATATGACTTTGTAAGGAACCAATGACAAATTTCTATCAGTTGTGTCTTGTTCCAATTGAGGAAATAACAAGTGACCCTGCAATATTCAAATGTTAAATATAGCTTTAAATGTTCAATTTAGGCTCCTTAGGGCAGTTCTGAGCACTTATCTTATTCCTATTTACAAGCTTGTTATTAGACAGTGACATGTTAGCGCCAGGATAGCGAGGACGTGAAACTTGGAGATCAAAAAATGATGTGTGAGTCACATGCGGTGATATTGAGCACTACATCACAGACTACAGTAATCCCTCGCTATATTGCGCATCGACTTTCGCGGCTTCACTCTATCGCGGATTTTATATGTAAGCATATCTAAATATATATAACGCAGATTTTTCACTGCTTCGCGGGTTTCTGCGGGCAATTTACTTCTGGTACATGCTTCCTCAGTTGGTTTGCCCAGTTGATTTCATACAAGGGACGCTATTGGCGGATGGCTGAAAAACTACCCAATCAGAGCACACAATTAACTTCCTGTGTGCTGACTGGCTCAACGACAGAGCGCCAAATTTGATTCCGCTGTATTAACCAGGAAGTCTCGTCTCGCTCATTCAGCATCAACGTGTTTCGCTGTGTAAAGAGTTAACTGTTGTGTTTATCTTTGTGCGTAGTCAAGCCCTTCATTATGGCTCCAAAACGATCTGCTCCTGCTACTGCTTCAGGAGCCGTGCCCAGGCGCCAACGGAAGATGCTAACAATTGCCGAAAAGGTAAAAGTTTTGGATATGTTAAGTAAGGGAACAGCTACACCGCTGCAGGACGCCATTACAGAATCAATGAGTCCACGATTCTTTTATTTAAAAAGGAGGAAAAGAATATCAGATCTACGGCCGTAGTGTCTTTAACCAGGGCGCAAAACGAGTTGTAAGTGGATGTAATAAGGTGGTAGTCTAGATGGAATCTGCTTTAGGGATTTGGATTGAAGACTGCCGGAAGAAGAACAATGGCGGTGCTACACAATCGCCTGAAGAGGCTGTAACGCTCTCCTTTGTTGTGCAGTAAAACTAAACTTATCGTTATTGGATAAGTCAACGTGTCAATTTTGGTGAGTACCCATAACTAATTTTCTACATACTTAGTACATGTACTGACATTTATTGTAACTGTACACACATGTTACACAATTTTTCTTGCATTGTAGGTATTTATTGCCGGTAGCCTGTCTATCTTAATGGCTGTAACATATGTGATATCAGAGACGCACAACAGTATCTTTAAAATAACATTTTGGTTGTATGTACAGAATTTACATGTTATAGATTTTTCACTTATTTTTATATTACCTAATCAATTACAATATGTTTAAGACTGTATTACGTATTAAATAAAACTCCTCAATGATATACGATACGTATGTTTGTGAGTAGTATATAAACAGTGTGTTTACATACATAATTTCAACAAATCTTACCTAATAACTAAGAGAATATAAGGGGTTTATGCTGTATAACTGTGCAGGGAATATTTATAAAAAGTGTGGGAGAGTTTATAAGGGCTTAAAATATATAAAAATAACCATACAAACATATGGTTTCTACTTCACAGATTTTCACCTATCGCGGGGGGTTCTGGAACGCAACCCCCGCGATCAAGGAGGGATTACTGTATATTACCTTTTGAGTTGACACTGTGGTATCCTCAAACACAGTGCATTGCTTTCCAAACAACAAACCCTGGATTAATAAGGAGCTAAAAAATCTCCAGCACAGCGCATGCTGAAGAAAATGCTGTGTGAAGGAAAGGAAGCTTAAAAAGCTAAAATAGAAATCAAACTCACTAAGAATAACATGAAGGAGGTCTGCAATGGACTGGACACATTTACTGGACTCAAGCAAACCAGAGCTAGGGTCCTAGAAGGGGATGTGGACAAAGCTAACACCCTCAACCACTATTGTTAATAGATTTTACCTCCCACTGCCACCTTCTTCCAATAATCTATGTCCCCACTTCATCACTACTACATCAACAACTCCTACCATGTCAACTGGAATGGTCAGTGATGATTCCACCTCTGACCATCAGTAGGGGCTATCCAGAACTATAGACCAATTGATGAGACCACTGAGGAGGCTACGCAAAGCAAAAGCTGTTGGATCAGATGGAGTCAGTCCTCAAGTTCATAAGAGCTGTGTTGACCAATTTTGTGGTGTCCTCTGTCACCACTTCAGTCTGTCCCTAAGGCTCCAGGAAGTGCCGCTGCTGTGGAAAACATCCTGCATTGCTCAGTTTCAAAGAAAGCAGGTGCCACTTCAACTAATGACTGTAGTCCAGTGACACTTACGTCTCACATCATGAAGACCTTTGAAATGCTGGTTTTGGGCTAGAGGAGTTATTTTATGGTAGAACACCTGGGGGGGACCCACTACAGTTTCGCTGTCGGAAAAGATTGGAGTGGAGGATGTAATTACTGTATCTATTGGCCCCACAATGTCATCTGGACAAACCTGGCAGCAATGGAAGGAATATGTTTTCTGGCTTCTCGAATGCCATCCATCCATCCCTGTTAAGTGGTAAACTCAGAGATATGCAGGCAGATGAGCCTGTGGTGTCCTGGGTAATGGACTATCTGTCAGGCCGATCCCAGTTTGTGAGGCTCATGACTGTGTCTCTGATATGGATGTGAGCAACAATGGAGCACCACAAAGTTTCTTTTCACTTTGTACACCTCTGACTATAAATGTAACACCACATCACATCACTTGCAGAATTTCTCAGATGAGTCTGCAGTTATTTGGTGTATCAATTAGGGAATCAGATTATAGGAGTCAGGGGGAAAAGGTTGTTTCTTGGTGCAAAGAAAATTGTCTTCAACTTAAGAACAGAAAAATCACGGAACTGGTCATCGCCTTTTGCTGCACCAAAGAGTCTCTATGTTTGGTGACTATTCCTGTTGGTTTACTTGGGGACCACATTAATGATAGGTTGGGCTGGTCTCAGAACACAGAGGAACTATAAAGGAAAGGGCAGAGTAGATTCTTTTTCCTTAGCAGGCTGTGTTTCTTTAATGTGGAAAGTGACATCCTTCACATCTTTTACAACTCTGTGATGACCATTGTGATGTTCTGCACTGTGGTGTGCTGAGCTGCTAACATCACTTCAAGAGAGGCCCACCAAACCAACAAACTAATTAAAAGGGTAGGCTAAGTTATGGGATGTATTCTGGCCCCCTAGAGGTTGTAGCAAAGGAGAGAATTAAAACAAAACTGAGTGCCATTATGAACAATGCAGCACATCCTCTCTCTAACACACCCACACCGAGGACTTCTGTAAAAAAAGCCAAATTTTGCTGTGGGGACAAGTAAAATTCTGTCTAATTCTGAAAACGTTGCCCTCATCATATCTCTTTGCTTCCTGTGTTTGAGCCAATAATATACACACTTACATATTGCATCTTCAATTTCCATTTGTATATTGTGTGATGGGCAGACACGGCCATTATCCAGCCAGGACACCAGCTGGTTGGAAGTACCAGGGAAAAGATCATCTGTGAGGCACTACCTCCACTGGGCGGCTGTGGCAGTACTGATTCCTGCAGGGCATGCTGGGAGTAGGAGTTTGGTGCAGCCCTGCTGGGTTATGTGGGGGCTGTCAAGGCCTTACTTTGAACTTCCATTACACCTGGGAGTGAATCCAGGTAACGCTATTGAGCCACCTGCAGAACTGCCAGGAGCAACATAAAAGGGGCTGCCTCACTCCATTCAGGGTGCCAGAGTCAAGAGGAGATGGACGAGGATGAGGACAAGGACAGGACAGGACAGTGAGTGCAGTGGTGCGTTGCACTGTGCTGTGCTCTGGGGAGTGAGGAAAAGTGCTTCCCCAGTCTTGAATAAAAGAATGTGGTGTGTGGCATTTGTGTGTCTGCCTGTCTGTGTCGGGTTAGGGCGGCTGTACACACCCCAGTGATCCACAATTGGTATTGTATGGCAGAGATGCTTCTATTTTCCTGGGGTTAAAATGGATTTTATACCCTGACCTGCACCAAGATAATCATAAAGAATCTTTAAGAAATGTGTGGCGCTGATAAACTTCACCCTGGAAACTACCAGATTCTGGTGCCCTCGGTTAAACCGTACTGTAATCACAAAAAATGTCAGAAATGCTCATTGCTGGGACTAAATGCTTTGTACAGCTCGGGAATTCTTTCTGACATTTGCCAACCTTCTGGTGAGAAAGGCAGGCGTCTGCAAGGCTGTTCAGATTCACCGGCCTTGAGATGCCAGCGCAGGGCTCACATACCATGATGTTACTCCTCAGCACTCACTAAGCAGTGCAATACCCAGGATGCTCATGTGCCAGTAAACCACATGAGTGTTGAGATGCCCTCACTTAGCTTTGTCAGCTTACCAGCTGCTGTGTGTTCACCTTTTCTTGATTAATTGCAGTAACTGAATTTAGTATGACGTGTGCTTGAGTGTTAAATCTGCCGACCTTCGAGAAGGACAGAGTCCCTTTTTATTAAAATGGAGTCACCTCTGATGTTTAGACAACATCCTGCCTGAAGGAAGCACATTGGTAGTTGACGTAGCTAACAGGACTGAGAGATGTGGTTAAGATGAAGGGCACTGAGGATGTTTGAACCGGAGCAGAGGTAGGAGGTGAAGGATCTGTGAATGTTCACTGTAAACCATCACTTTGTTTCTACATGAGATTTTCCCAGGACTGGAAACACCAGGAGTTACAAGAAACCAGCAGCCGATCTGCACAGAAGAAAAGGAAACAGAGGAGCTACGGCGTATAACTGGTGGATGTTAGTTGCAATGCCTCTTGGTATGTCGTCCTATTTTGTATTGAAACATGCTGCCTTGATTGTTTCTGTTATTGTTATAATGAGCTCCAGAAGATACAGTACAACCTCAAAATGATAAACTGAAGTTAGCAACAGACCTATAAGCTATTGGCAGAACAAAGCATGCTGGTCACCGTTCTGGGACTTGTTTTCTTTAGACAGTGCCCAGCGTCTTGCTCCACAAGCCCTAAAGTTCTGCACTGGAAGTCTAGTTACGTGTGTGTTGCGAACGCCAGACCCATGCACCCCACAAATGCTCTCTTGATGACACACTTCACTCTACAAGGCCTGGTGACCCGACCAGAGGTGGGTAGTAACAAGTTACACTTACTCCGTAACATTTACTTGAGTAACTTTTTAAAAATATTGTACTTCTAAGACTTACTTTTACTTGAGTACATTTGTGAAGAAGAAACGCTACTCTTACTCCACTACATTGGGCAGCACTCGACTCGTTACCTTTTTCCATCTATACATTAAACTATATTTTTGCAAGAAAGAAGTTGCCAGTGGATCTACTGCATGACTGTTTCACCAATCAAACGTAGCCATGCAGTCACATGGCCACACACAATCTTCCTGCGTCTTGCAGCCTGTGAGAGACTTTTTAGTCATGCGGGGCTCCTGTTCACTGCTAAATGGTCACAATTCACTGCAAGAACCAGATCATCGTTCCCAAGCCTGCCTTTCATGTCTTTTAACCTCATGTCTTTTCTCCTTTTCTTTGATTCCTCCTTCTTTTTTGTGCTGACCCGTATATAACATATATATATACACTCCCGTCTCCGTGGGCCTTAATCACACGCCGCAGGAAGCTAATAAAGCAATTGAGAACGATCGGACCCGCAGGTGCGACTCGCTTCAACTACCTCATTAACTCCCCGCAGTCGTGTAATTGCACCCACCGAGAGTGACACGGCTTTATGGATTTGAAACTGTTTTTTGTTTTTTTTGTTTGAAGCCGCGGACCCGCTACACTACAAAGTGCATATGCAGTATTATACTGTCAGTGTACAGCATATCTCGTCACTGTAAGTAGTTTGCACTGTTCAAACATACATGTTACCTACTGTAGGTATCTGCGTCAAAAGCTTTGTTGTGAAAAACTGAGATTTGGACCTTTGTGTTATTTGTGCATCTTTATTTTGTAAAGATGTTATTTATTTTTACTCATTTTTTTATTTTATTATTTGGAAATAGCAGAATTTGCACATTATTTTATATTTTTGTCTGTCTTATTACAACATTTCTAAAAAATAAATAATTTACTATGATCAAACAGTTACTCTCAGTAGTCTGTTCACCAAATACTTTTTTACTCTTACTTGAGTAATTTTTTGGATGACTACTTTTTACTTCTACTTGAGTAATATTATTTTGAAGTAATGCTACTCTTACTTGAGTACAATTTTTGGCTACTCTACCCACCTCTGGACCTGGCACAGAATTTGACACCTGAATACCTAAAAAGTATTTGCGTGCACACAACCACAAAACTCAGTAAGTATTGGTCAGAAATAATTTAATTTCAACAAGATTTGTTTCTCCATTCAAACTAAAAGTATTCCTTTATAACACACAATATAAAAAAATACAATAGATATGATTTACTGGTAAAATGCCCCTTTATATAATTTATTGAAATGTGTAACTCTACTTCACAGTGGCCATAAAAGTAACACTGAGTTTCACAATTCACCGATTCACTTTTTTTTCCAATTAACCATTTCTCGGGGAGCACCACCTTCGGCATTTACCAACATTTCTTCTGGCTGACACACCCAACAGTTCTGTACTTTCAGAGCTACTCACACACCTTGACGTGACTTTTCGATGCCAGGCAATTAAAGGCTTATAGCTTTGTCCGCTCAGGAGAATTGTGGGCAATGTAATGAGAAATTACTGCTCCCTTTAAGCAAATAAAACAGACGTGCCAATACTTGGCCTACAAGGTGGTGCACCTCTACCCCCAGATCGGTTTAGACTTGCACACCTAATGGGACTCCCTCTAAGCCCCAGTGCTCGAGCACATCAGTTGCATTTTCAAGTTTTCCCAATTTGTCATTTCATTCTTCTCCCACTTGGTTCGTCTTCAGGTCCTACAACCTTCCACTTCTTTTCTTCCATCATGCCTGGGATACTCTAGTAGGTTCACCAACACCAACTGTTCCCATGATATGCCGGGCTGTAGACGTGACGACTTTCATCCTTCAAACTGGAGTCTTTCATTGCAGAGGACTCTGTGAAGCACAGGAGTTCTAACTGTTGATTTGCTGAGCCTCATTTCAGTCCGAGGCAGCAGCAGCAGCAGCAGCATGCTGCACAGCGTCCATTTAAACGCAGTGTGATGTTCAGGGAGGTGTTGACTTCTTTCTCAACATTAAGGCCTTTTCAGTTCCTTCTGCTCCTGAGATGACTATCCTATATTTTACTTTGTAGGTGTTAACTCATGGCTCATTGCTTCAACACATTGTCAATGGCCACCAGTTATTTGAACCCTGAGTTTTTTTTTTTTCTTCAAAAGCAGTGCAATGCTGGTTAGCATGCTACTGACGAGGCCTCAGCAGCATCTTCTCCTTTTGTTTAATTTCCAAGCTTATCTTGTCTGTTGCTGGCTAAAGCTGGCACTGTGTTTACGTCTGGATTGCAGCACATCTCCATTTGGCCAAGTTTGGTGCTCTGAAGGAGTGCATCCTCAGGGCTACATTTCTTGCTCTTGGAAGAGGCAATGTTGCAGACCGCAGACAGTAGGAAGCGTCTAACAGAGGGTCTGAGAATGGTATATATCCATGGGTCAAAGATGGAGTTCATGGATAAAGAGCGAAGCGCGTAGAGATCCCTTTCATGATTCTTCTCCACACTGATGACATTGGTATAGGAGCGAACCTGCAGGAACAAATGAGAAAACAAGGGTGAGAAACTGGAACTGACAAAATCTTGTGGTTCTTCTTTGAGGAGACTCTACTGTTCATTTTAGATTTGGTTAGGAGTTGTTGGACACAAAAATGGCCTTAAAACTGAATATTTCACTGTTAGTTCAAATACATAGTGTACGTGAAAAAATAAACATTTTTTATTTCTAGTAATATGTTGTATGTAATGGGGATAGAGATGGAATTTCTGAGAATGAATCAGCAAAAAGAAAGATTTGTTAAACTGAAATCTACAGTGAAAAATATAACCAGGGTTTCAGTAGCTACTCAAAGAAAGTGATCCTTTACAAATGACGACTTACTGTTCTATAATTGTTACGGGATTAAATTAGTCATTACGTCTTTGAAAAAGTAATCACATTACTAATTACTTTACTTTTTAGATTACTCTCTGTGTACCAGAGAGTGCAAAGATGACACACAATATTCCTTTCAGTATTTTAATAAAGAAAAAATAGCCAGTAAAAGGGAACTTGAATTCAGCAGTTAAACAAGCAAACAACATGACTTACATTAGCACTGGGCCACCGCAAACATATGGAGCAGCAAGTAGAGGGCCTTTAGTTCACAAAAAGAATTCTGGTTTTTGGTTATCAAATTATTTTATTATGTAAGTATAAACAGATTTATAACCAAGCAAAACAGACACAATAAACCTGATACTTATATGACATGCTTCAAATTCAAATGTGAAAAATGTGCATAAAACAACATCCCTAACCCTGCCCTAGGTTGGGGTGTACATACTTGTTGGCTGGAGTCCATGAGGGAAAAAGAGAACGCCAGTTCCTTTATTTTTAAGCATTAGAAAATTTGTCTTACTGAGAGGAGGATTGATTTCTAGATATCTGGGTGCATAATAGTTGTGTTAGTTGTTGCCAATTTTTATGTTATCTTGTAATGTCTGGTGAATCCATCTCCCAGAAAGTTCAAGATAAGCCAAAATAAGAAAGGTAGCTTTTCAACAAAAGTGCATTGGGAGGGGACTTCCACCGAGATTTTAGTACTAGCTTAGCTGCTGTTGCGCCAAGTGAGTCTTTTCTGGCGTTAAGTTAAAGGGTAGTCGAGGAAAGATCCAAGAGTAGAAATACGTGAGCAGGAAGAGGTATCTTTATGGATAGCATCGTGGCCATAAAAGTTGAAATGATTCACCAGAAATTAAAAGCTGCCGGGCAGTACCAGAAAGTATGGTGCCTCGTTTATAAAATGTGAAATGTGCATACGCAACTTCCCGTGCAAATGTTGGGGTTTATAAAGGAAAGCTTGATGGGAGAACAGGCGTATATTTACAGCAACTCTGACCCATCTGTTATCAACATTCTGGAGAAACTGGGGAAAGATGACATCCTTGATAATGCAGGGAAACACAGCCAGCTAAATGGCGAGTTGCATGTACAATAGCTTGTATCGCCAAGCCGTTATTAGAATGTGCATTGACATGACAAATATATTAAACCTCAGAAGTGATGAGTGTGATCTACAGACTGTATTTTAGTTGCCTTTGAAGAAGGCCAATGCTGCATATTTGCACTGAAGAACTTTTTTGGTTTATATAGCCTACTTGTTGCCACTTGTCAGGGACCTAGCCGACACGTCAACTAGTATCTGTCGATTTTGTTTTGCTTTGATACACTTTGTAAATCCCCGAGGGGGGTACTGTCTCTCAGTCAAGCTTCGCTCTATCATGCCCTCTGTACCGGAAGTCATTACCATTCTGTGCTGGAAGGATGTGAGAACTGACTTTAAAACCTTTGTGTTGATGCCGCAGTATGAGCCACTGTGGTCATAAAGAAGTTCTGGATCTTGTGCAGCATATTGTGACTGCTTTTGATCATAGCCACAATTTGTATTTCTCTTTGTTCTGCCATGGGGATTAAAAGACTCTTAAACCACTGTTAAATCCTCACATTCTGCCATCACTGGTGGTCTGAGTGACCTTTTACCTGCCCTATTTATGTTCTCCACTGGCCAGCTTTCACTCATTTTGGCCTTCTTGCCATTGGATTACCTCCAGCTCTGCACCCAAAACTTTCCCTGATGCCCTTCATATTCCACGTTCGATACACACCTACTAAAAACGAAAGAGCTCAAATAATATGTTTCTAACTCTCATCTTATGTTTAGAACAGAATTAGTGTGTTTGTGCAATGCTGTACAGTTCTAAAGGGTGCACTCCAACAGATAATGTGGATGGAAGTTAAAAAAAAGAAAGTTTGGATGACAAATCAAAGCTAAAAGGAAAAAAAATGGGCGTTGCTTTCAGCCAATGGATATTTTAGAACTTTCAGTGGACCCAAAAGAAAACAGACTCCAACAAATAATTTGCAATGAGTACTTCATGCCAGCAGAACACTGAATATAAGCTTTTTTAGAATAGAAGGCATGCAATTTCGAAATAAGATACTTTTGTTTAACCAAAGAGCAGCGTGCGTGGGTGTGTGTCTCACAGAATGAGTGAGGGTACAGGAAGTCTATTAACTCTCGTGTGCGGTCCAGCCAGGCTCTGCACTTTCTCGCTTTTGTGTTCCTTCACTCCTGATGTTTATTTTTGGCTAAGATTTGAGCCAATAGGGCCAGAGACCCAAACTACTGCTAAGTCCTCAGGTGTGCTGCCGGACCACCTGAAGCTCAGTTGTTGGGGACTTGGCTGAGGTATGGAGTGTTTTCGCCATGCAGAGGACCTCCTCTAGCGCCTATTGCTTTTGGGTCTTTGCCCTTTTTGTTTTTTTTTTCCTTTGGTTTTTAAGTTCTCATCTTACTCTTCGTCTAGAGTGCATGAGATTTTTGGAGAGCTGAGACTCATTCTGTTCTTGTTTTTCTAAAAATGTATTGAATGTGAATATAGTCGCTGCAGTTTTATTAGTAGTTGTTTCATTTTTTGTTGATGTCCTTGTTTGTTTATTCTTCTTCTCCATTTGTGTTTATTGAATAATCATTTTTCCTTTCCAAGTCAGACTTATTTACTTTTGTCTTGTAAATTACTCGTTCTTTTGTTTAATCATTAACTCTTTGTTTAGTATTAGTAAGGGTTTAGATAACAGTGGCCTCTTGCAGTGAATTCTAGTCCATCACAGTCTCAGCGGAAAGCAAACCCTGACACTGGCCTGTAATATCTTTCATTTGTTGAATTCATGGATAATTCAAACCTACTTTCCCCAAGCCAGCATAGGCCCTGGCCCCCAACACGCCTGAATTGGACTGAGGGAGTTTGAGAATGTTATGTTTATGTGTTTCCCATCTGGGGTAATGGAGAACAGATGCCTCATCCAAAAAAAGTGTGAAAATATTCTACAAAAGCACCAAGCATAAAATGTATAGCAGTGTAGGAGTAAGCAGCTCTTTCTCAAAGGCATATCTCTATAGACTGGGGTCACAAACCGGTGGGAAGAACATGCAGTTTTGCTATTGATAGTGCGTCTTGAAGTTCGTCTTTATGAGGGACATTTTCTAATTTTCAGACGATTCTCTATCATCTCAGAGGGCACTCGGGAGGATTTGGACCACTGGCACAAAATGCTTATTTAGTAGAGTAGTGATCTATTTAGTTTATCAAATTAAAACAATCATCAAGTCCCCGTCTTCACTGTACCAGAAGACCTCCCTGACCACGTGGGCTATTCCAGCCAGGCTCTCTAAAGAGCTTCACCAGAAGTAGAACTGGCTTGTGTGAAACATCTCCATGGAAAGGAATGCAATTAAGACACATTACGTTTGGCCTAGTTGTTTAATTATTATTATTATTTTTGTATGAACAGCTTTTGGAGAGATTACCTTGAATGAAAAGCTGTAGAGCAACTGAAAAAAACAAATCTGTCAATTACAAGAACCATCCTGAGCATCCATTCATTCATTTACAGTATGTGTTAGTTCAGGACACGAGCCTAGCGTGGTGCCCACTCACATACAGCACGCACCTGCACTCGCATTGATAGTGACAATTTAGAGTTGACACTTAATCTAATGTGCACACTGTTAGGAGGTTGGAGGAAGTCCAAGAAGACACAAGGAGAATGAGTCAAGCCAACAGAGATGGTGACCGGTCAATGAAAGCGCTGCTCCCATTGTTCTTCTTTGGCATTTCCTCCTTTGTTTTGTTACACTTCTACCATTTTTAATCCATACCACTGACAAAATGGAAGAATGCTTGTTGATATCTGAAAATTGGCATGAAAATAAATCAACTGTGTGTTCAGCGGTCTACTGTATGCTTTTCACATCTTTGCACATTTGTCTTTTTTTAATATGGATGTCTAATGTTATTTCACTACAAGCCGTGAATGTAACGACAGAGACTGCAGTATTCTTGCCATACCCCTTCATTAGCATCATGACAAATGAGTTGTGTTCTTGGGGTCAAACTGCTTGATGTTGGTAAAACTTCAGCGAGGCGTGCAGTGCTGGTGACAGGTTATTTTGTGCCCTACACCAAGTTTATTCGTGTGCCAAGCAACTGTTCGGTAGCTAACCCGTGCGGCTTGGTTTTGCCCCTCCTAATGATCTCCGCCCTTGGCGATTGCCTAATTCGCTGTAATGCTGGTGCCATCCATGGAGACGTGACTGGTTGTTGTGCCATGTTCAGGTGGGGCACTGAGTTTGGAGTGGAGGCAACGTGCTGAAGCTTAACTTCATGTTTCCCATCAGACTGATCACTCTGCTGCATGTGCACAATATGTGACAATTCATGATGTACAACTCCGTTGTTTTTTTATTGTTATAGTTGTGTTTTTCAATGGTGATGGGATATGCCTACATACATTAATAGCAGCTTCTGTTTCCCATATACTGTATCAACACATCCATTTTGCTCACATATGCACCTGAAAAAGTCCAAATCTAAACAAGATAATGCTGGAAATGGATAATAATAAAAAAGACACACAATTTCCCTCCACTCTGAATTGTGTGTTGTTGATCATATTTGTGTCTGTTCAAGGTTCCTTCAGTTATACAGGGGTGGCCAAAAGTACATTTACAGTTGTTCATATGGAAAAAGACATGCAGGTTATGATTATTAGTCAGTCAGTCAGTCATTATCCAACCCGCTGTATCCTAATGCAGGGTCACGGGGGTCTGCTAACAATAGCTTTATTAACTGCAAAGAATGTCACAATGGCACAGTGCACTCCGGTGCAATCTCATAAGTACTCAAATTCCCTAAAAGATATGTATGTTTCACATACTCACAACTGTAAGCCAACCTTTGCCCGCCCCTGTAATTCTGGTTCCCACTTTGCACACCATGCTGCTGGCATAGGCACGGTCTTCTTGTGACTTTGAAGTGGCGTGAAATAGAAGTACATCAGGATGAATGAATAGATGGAGGAATAATAAAGGTGCAAAATCGAAACTAGTCATTCTTAGCCTAGGGTTTTAAGGAAAACCATCCATCCATTCATCCATTATCCAACCCACTATATCCTAACTACAGGGTCACGGGGGTCTGCTGGAGCCAATCCCAGCCAGCACAGGGCGCAAGGCAGGAAACAAACCCCAGGCAGGGGCGTCAGCCCACCGCAGGGCACACACACACACACACACACCCACACACCAACGCACCTAACCTGCATGTTTTTGGACTGTTGGGTGGAAACCCACGCAGACACGGGGAGAACATGCAAACTCCACACAAGGAGGACCTGGGAAGTGAACCCAGGTCTTTAAGGAAAACCATTTTTGAAAAAGATTGGATTTGCACAGTAATGTTTGCCTGAGTGAAACAGACACTTAGACATTAAAGACGCCTCAGTTCCCCCTCATGTCAGCAGTCAGATGGTTTTGTTTCCATTCAATGATGCTTATCATCTTGTGTTGACAGATGTACTTACACTTCGCAGTTACCAAAGACCCCGAACCCAATCAAACATCAGACAGTGTGTGCCCAAAAAGAAAATGGGGCTAAACCACTCAGACCACCCAGGCGTTGTTGTTCTCTTAATACCAATTTCCACAATTCTTAGAGGACATCTCCATCCAGGTATACAGTACACTATAATTGGGTTTTACACAAAAACACATTAACAGATTACATGTAAATCAAACATGCATAGAATATGGATGTTCAACAACTCTTTTGAAAGACTAGTTACTACACAAAATAATAAAACACCACAGTGAAGTGAAAACCACCCAGGGGACCTCATTCTCGGCATAATGAGAGGTCATGCTGGTTATTTCCAATGAGAAAAAAGGTTAAAAACCTTTTGCTATAAACAGTTAAACTTAGAGGAAAGCAAAAATGAATTTAAATAAGATGGCGTGTTCCTGATAGACAGAGAGCAAAACAGAGCTGCTTGACTGAACAGTGCATGCACTTAGCAGCAGGGCAGCCTCCAATTAATAAACATGTTGAATGGATGCCCAGCGGCCATTTATCTACAGTAAAATGAACAGAGGCTGATCTGACCTCCACAATGTGTAAAATTAACTGTAGACTTTGTCTGCCAATGTATGTGACCATGTGGGGTTACTTCTCTGTTAGAAATAAATGAATGGGTGCACAGGAAGGCTTTCAAGTGCATCCATTGACAGATTTGTTTTCATGAAATGCTCTGCAGTATTTCAGTTTGCGGGCTATGGGGCGCAGCGGTGGCACTGCTGCCTATCAGTAAGGAGTCTCCGGTTCAGGGGTCCTCCCTACATGGAGCTTGCATGTTCTCGCTGTGTCCAGGTGGGTTTCCTCCCAAACACATGCAGGCTAAGTGAATTGGCAATGCCAAACGGGCTCTAGTGTGTATTTGATGTGTGTGTTCACACTGCAATGGACTGGTCCAAGGTTTGTTCCTGCCTTGTGCCCTGTGCTGGTTAGGATAGGCTACAGCCCAAACCCCCATGACCCCGGTCTGGATTAAGCATGCTACTAAATGACATAACATTTCTATGGAGTGGAAAAGGAGAAGGGGACACAATAAAAAGTTCCAGAAAAACCAATTATCATTATTAAAAAGCTTAAAAAAGTTAGGAATTCAGCTAATCAGGTGAAGATATGACTTTCTAACGTAAAGTAGGATGGAGTCAGATATGTCCTGTGATGCACAGTCCTTTTGGCCGTACAGTGCAGATGATTAATTAACAACTCAGTGTGGTCTGATTGATTAACGTCCTTTATCAGGATACCTCAGTGGTGGGAGCTGAGAGCTCGGATGCCATCCTTCTCTTTTTCTAGCCACTTCCTTCAAGTCAGGATTTGAGGCTTCACACGGTTTTCTAACAGAGTGCAGGCCTTTGTGAAATATGCGGATTCATTATGGGATTACAAATAGAAACAAAAAATAACATTTTGAAATTTTTAAACTAAAGATTCAAAATCTCAACATGCACGTGAACCATCATGATGACAAAACAAAAGAATGATGTGAAAGAATAAACTGTGTTGAACTTATGAAAGATCACAACTGCCTTCCGAGTTTCAGAGTGGACTGAAAAACAGCCATCGAATAGTCCAAACATTCAATGAGCCCACTTAATCAAACTTTATGTCATGTGAAAGTTAAAAAAAAATACCAGCTACATCTTTATTAAAAATCTCCACAGAGTGTGGAGTTCAGTTAGTCGGGCTAAGTTAATATTTTCTAATGTAAGGTGAAACGGGGCAATATTGACAGTGATTTCTGTGCAGAGTTTCAATTATGGCTGACATTTCTGCCCCTGCATTGGCAGTGAGTGAGCGTGTGCCGCCTTGTAGGAGTCACGGTGAGCAGGGCTGTGTGAACTTCAGTGCTACCTGCCTCTGAGACGCTTATGGAGAGCCATGTGAACTCCGCTCCTGTCACTTCTACTCCAGTTGGATGCCTCACATTGTTTCTTCCTACCTTTCTGTGACAGGAAGCTCCATTTTCTAAGGCACTATTCATAATCATTTTCACCCAGAATTTCCTATCAGACTACAAAGACACATTGACTCCCCCGAAGAAGTGAAGTTTAGCCAATTAATCTTATATGGTGTAGGAAAAAAATGCACTTAAATAGTTTGGAAGTAGTAGAAAGGGCCTAGTAATTTACTATTACATCACATGCTAACAGTGAGTTTATTCAGTTTCAGTGGAAATTAAAATTGATTTTCAAGTTTCCAACATGAGCACACTCAAAGCAGAAAGCAATGATGTGCACTCCAAATCGCAGACAGGCCTCACATTTTTACCATCAGGCAGCTCTGTTTACTTGCACACCCATTATCGGATTAAGTTGAATAACGCGGTTAAGGCACAAATTGGTTTTATAAGAATTTTCTTCTGGTGTTCTTGTCTGGCAAAACACTCTTAACATTATTAAACTGCACAAAAAGAAATGAATTAAACATCATTATTGGTCACCGTGAATTCCAAAATTAGCATAATGTCTGTGATCATTTTGGTGTGTTTTATAAATACTAGGGAGCTTCGCCCCCTGCTTGCTTTGCTCGCCCAACCCCAACCACCCTCGCCTGCGCTACGCACCAACCACTTTGTATCTCTGCCACTCACGTTGTGAAGGGAAGGGCTGAACGCACACCCTACAGAAATGCAATCGCTCCTCCGACACCCCCTCTTAAATGGTGATACAATGGGAAACACATACAGTTTTTTTTACCTCCTCTTTGCTTGATCAGTTGCTGGCTTGCTGCTGCTGCTGCTGCTGCCGCCGCCGTGTGATCTGCATCTCGCGTGGCACACTTCTGTCATATCACCCATGTCCATATATTCAATCTCTTTTCACTTTTACCTTTTCATCAATGTCGCATTGAATTTTGATTCCGTGTTTGGAATTACATCATGACAACGCAATGTATAACTGCCTGTGAGTGAATATTGTTACTTTCTCTCTACAAGAAATGTGCCTGACATAACCATGCATTACTTTTCCAAATCTCTTTGCATAAGCTCTTGTCTCATAGGGTTTCCAGCCCCGGGTGTGGTTACATTACTTGGCCCGAAGACTCGTCTCGCGGGACGTGAAAGTGTCTCTCTGAGACAATCACATCTCATCTCCTTCCAAGATTTTTTTTTATAATAGAGAGATGTCTAATCAAATCAACACTTTATTTATAGGTTTCTGTTACCAGATTGTATGCTGCAAACTCTTTTCTGCCTGGCTGTGCGACTGAGCCCTGCAATGGACCAACCTGATATGTGTGCCTCTTGTCTTACATCCAGTGCTACGTTGGTATTTTTACTTAATTAAGATAAGTATTGTGTTAGGTTACTTGTTACATTAAAAAGTAATCGAACTACATAACAAGTGTAACTTCTGACGTGTTACCTTACTACTCTTGAGATTGTGCTGCTGAGTTTAGTGCTAAACACTGAGCTCATCAACACAAATATTCATACATATTATTTCAGCCAGGACAAGGAATAATGTGATTATTCAAACATTTGCCTCTGTAAATTTATTTTGTGGACGCTAATATCCATGGCTGCTCGAAGCGTGTGCAAAGCAAACACATGCAAAGACGAAGACGGACAGAGTGCAACGGACATGTGCAGAATACAAAATCCTTAACAGTAACCCAGTTAAAGGTTTACATGGCCGAGTTATTTGTGGAGAAATCCAAGTCTGTTAATCAGGTTTCTCGGGACTGATAACCTGATTTCTCTAATCGGAGTAAAGGTTTACGTGGCACTTTAGAAATAAGGTTTCTGTGAATAATTAAGTTATTGAAGCAAATGTAAGTGTGCTAAGTGGTACACAAAAGAATCTGCCGATGACAAGCCTTCGTGCCTGTTTCTGACCGTGGTACTGACCCGTGACGGAAGGCCATAATCTGTGCCCATTTTTTATTATAAGCCAGTTCTTGGTATTGATTGAATGGTGTATAAGTGCTGTGACACTAACACTTCTCAAATTTGTACATTTATGTTGTAGAAAAACAGAGCTGTTGTGTGTGTATGTGTGAACTTGACAAAACACTGATAAATTAGCAAGTGTCTGTTTATTGCATTGTTAGTTCCTTCTAAGCATATTAAAACTTATTATTAGCATGAGTAGATACAATTGGCACAGCATTACCTTACACTCCTGCCTATCTTGCTCTTTTGACCTGTGTTAGCTTGTTGTTATTGAGAGGTTAATATAACGATTCAGGATCTCAACATGTATGTGAACCATCACAAAACTAAATGATGCGAAGGTAAAAACTGTGTGTTATGAAGGATCAGTACAGCTTTCCGAGTTTCACCTTGGACTGAAACACGAACATCGAACAGTCCAGACATTCAATGAGCTCACTTAACCTGACTTTATGGTCACCAAATGTGAGGCCCGGCCTAACCCACATTGAAGAAGGCCCCAGTCCATCACACTCACTGTAGCCTACACCAGTCATTCACCCAGTACTATAACTTGTAAGTCTCGGTGATGTGGAGGAAACTGGAGTACTCAGAGAAAATCCCAGACAGACATTGAGAGAGAACATGCAAACTCTTAATAAAAATGACCAGAACTTGGTTTAAACTGTGGTCCTTCTTGCCTGAAGAAGGGGCCTGAGTTGCCTCGAAAGCTTGCATATTGTAATCTTTTTAGTTAGCCAATAAAAGGTGTCATTTTGCTTGGCTTTTCTCTACATTCATAATGGCTAACACGGTACAACAACCTAGTACAACTGTGGTCCTTGTAATTGTCAGACAACACTGCTGATTTCTGCCCCAACCTTATTAGAACCAACCCTAGCAGCCATTAGACCATGAATGGTGTCTGCAAATCCAAATATCCCAGGTCTATTCTTGGTAACTCATGTTGCTATTCTTGGTGGCTCATGTTGCAGGCCCCAATTTGACTGGACAACTCATCTCTTGTGCTCCCCCTTATGCTACTTTATTGATTTCATCGAATTTCCTCAGTTAAACTCACCAGGCTATCTACTCCTATGTTGAAATGTTCATAGGTTTTCCTTTCATGCAGTTATAGAATTGAAATATATCTGAAGCTTGACTAACAATGGAATGCTATAAAAGGCAAGCTCTTATGGTCAATTGGGATTACCAGAGGACAAGAAGATAAAGGAAACTGGGCACTCAAATAATTGTTAATTCTTCTATGAATTCTGCGGAGCACAGTTGGGACCTATACTGATATGTTCTGCTCCGTTTGTCTTTATACAGATTTTCTGAATTTCAGAGTTGTGGATATTTAGAATATATCCCAGCCATTGTGGAAAAAAGGCTGGAAGCAAATTTACATTGGACAGTTCATCACTGGGCACATTCAGGAGCACATGTGCACCAAGCCAAATCGAATCCACCTGACACAAATGGTAGCACTGCTTCCTCGCAGGAAGGAGATCATGGATTCCTGTTCCTGGTCTTCTCTGAGTGGAGTCTGTAAAGCGCTTTGAGTAGTAGGAAAGGCACTATATAAATGTAAAGAATTATTATTATTATTATTAAATGTATCTGGGAAACAAGAGTAACCCTTAGGGAGAAAATTCCACAAGATGCCAAGAAACCATGCAGTCTCCACACCGATAGCTGCTAGGCCAGGAGTTCAGCCTGAGAGCAGTGAGGGCAGCATAATGCGCCACTGTGGTCCACAGTGCTGGTTTAATATGACATAATTTAACACTTCATTGAAATATACAGATTACAGGTGCTTACTTGCTGTAAGCCTTTTTTTCAGTATAGCTTGTTCTGGCTTGCCCCTTTTAGGCTTTTTTGCTACCAATCTTACTAAAATGATCTCTGTCTTTCCCCACCCAGTTTCTTTACCTCTAGTGTCTTTCTTTTTATCATACCTTCAGTATACACCTAAAGAGAAACGAACATTTCGTAATACTGCAGGGAGTCATCTTGACTAACTATTTTCCTTGCACATTCCATGAAACTCCCGCCTCTCCTTCTGCACGCTACAGTGAGTGAGTTGTGCAAACCCTCGACTGTTAGGCCCCTGGCCATCAGGCTATGGCGGCAGCCATGCTGCTTCTCCTGCTGTTTATTATTACTAAATTCAGTTTTACTGCTGGATTTTTACAGATAACAGCATGTTGTTGTCACGTCCCCCCTGTAAAGCATCTTGCAATGATGCATCATGTTAATGGCGCTATATAAAATAAAGACTAATCGACTACAGCAGGTAAAGTCTCAACCAGTATAGAAGTGACAACAAGAGGAGCATCGTGTTAGGCTTGGAAAAGGTTCACAGCCATATAGCATCTAGAAAAAGCCCCTACAAGTGTAATGAAAGCTGCCAGCTGACTGACACCTGAACAACAAAGTCCTCCTAGAAACTGAGGGTCTTGGCAGTGCCACATATGATAAGCCACATACCCTCCTCTACCCTTCAGCTGCATTGTAATAAATATGTGATATGGCAGTGCCTGGGCCTTCAGCCGTCTCATGTCCTACTCTGTGGGAAAACTGAATTTGATTTGATGCGTTTCAGATGCCATAAGAACTTTATTTGAACAATATTCAGTTTAATATGCAGCTACAACCTCTCATTCATTATGTTTAATGCTCAAATGCCTGCTACAGCTTTTGCCTCAGAAGTGAATTCATCTGTTTGTTTAGAACATTCTCATTTGTATTTACTCTTTTGCTGTATACACTGCAGGTCATTTCATTTTTATTTCAGGACACTAAATTGTATTAATGGCAGTGGGCATAATTTGTAGTGTGATTTCAGTACTGGATATGAGGCTCGGTCACTGTTGAATGAGGCCATGATTTTGGACTGTGAAGCAGTCCCCACCACCAACTGAATTTGTGCTCAAATATATGAACTTGTAGAAAAGTGGAAAGGGACCTGTAAGTTACTTTGGAGATCAGCTTCAGCTAAACAGAGGGTGAGTGTGTTCAGTTTGATATGAACTAACCAGCTTTTGCTTGTGTCAATACTCTGATGCGCAGCGATCACACACCCTGACGTACTTCAAAATATTTTCCTTAGGCAAGGAAAGAAAAAAAAAAAACACTGAGCAAACTGGAACAGAATCTAAGAAGAGGCATTCTGAGAAACGCATTTTAAAATGTGAACTTTAAAAATTGGGGTAGCATGGTGTCACAGTGGTTAGTGCATTAGAGGTCTGGCCTAGGCACTGTCACTGTAGGGTTGGCACATTTTTTTCTTTCTCTCCTCTGTTTTCAATCCCGTATCCCAAAGACATTCTGGTTAGGTTAATTTGGGACTCTAATTGGACCGCATATAAGTAGTTGTGCATGTGCCCAGACCACAGTTGGTTCCTTCCTTGGCAACCCTCAAAACTTGACTAGGCTCTTTAAGTTGATGGATGGAAGATTTATTTGGAAAATACTTCAAATACTAGACACTTAAATGGCAAGAATACTGTGAAAGTAAAATATAGTTTCTAGCATTTCACAAAAAGACAATGTAGTGGCTACCGGCGGCAGACAGGACATGGACATAGCAAATAAAGGGTCCTCCAGGGTATTTTTCTCTGTAAGGAACCCAGCACTATCAGTTGAAGATCTAATGTACAAACCTGGGGGTGGTAAGCCTTGTAAATGCAGAGAATGACCTGAAATACCTGTGATAGTGAGAGGCACAGAAAGGTCATGGGAAATGGGAAGGAAGCCAGCAGTAACCTGTGGTACCCCTAACAATAACAGAGGAGGGCAGTCGACACAAACACTACAGAGCCTAGCCATGCAATGGCTCCACTTTAGCCTGAACACCCTGGCTTGCTCATCCAAGGGTTCTGCTGGACATACATGACTTCAGAAAGTATCCCGAGATGGCTTAAAAGACTACCCATGGTGAAGATGGGGTTTGTGTTTAAATTAGCAGGTCTCAATGCCCAAATCAGAATTGAGGTGGAAATCCAACCTGACGTTTGCGATGTTCACATAGTACGGTGTAGCAGTGGCTTGAGTGTTTGTATATGCTTTCAGCTTATGTGCCATGTGTGTGGTGCATGGTGCAGGTAAGGTGTAAACATAATTCCTAGCTGATGTGTTTCAATTTCTACATTATAGAAGGGCAGTTCTGTTTCTAAATCTGGCGAGTTGGAAAAGAAGAGCTATGGCACTGCATTCCTTAGAATTTTCTACTGCGATTTCCTTCACCTCCTTTCAGAGAAGAATTTGGATATACAACAGGAGTTTAGAGTGTATTGTTAGCTGTTTTGATGATGTCCAGTGGCTGGAGAAACTTGTAATGGTTGTTCGCTTTCTCTGCCATGATTACTTTAATGTGTCACGCGATCTGCAAAAATAGCATAATCGAGTCAGTTCCTAGTGCAAAAATCAGATCAGATGGTGATATGCATGACTGAAGTTCAAATGGAATTCAATACCACATACAAAAGCAGCTTGTATCCATTCTCAAGAAAAATAATAGATAACGTATGAGTGTGAGGTGTTTACACCAAACTCAGATCTGTGCCAGATATGTGAAAACACAGAATCAGGTCACATCTGAGTAGCAATCTAAACGTGGCCTAAATGACCACTCAATCTAGAACCAGAAATCAGATTGGGGCAAAGGCGTGAGCGGAATAGAAAGGACGGAGCTTACATGCGTATTTGAAGTGCCTGAGTTAGCCTGTCCACTGAGCCAGGTATCGACTGGTCTGTTGTTTGCAAGGCCGCTGGTAGCAGGAAAACTTTATTTTCACTTATGTTTTGATATTTAGTGTTCTGCCATTGCTCTTTGGTACCATCGGTTTTATATATAATACACACCTACACACAGAGTATATATAAATAAAAGACATATTACTGAGCTGCTATTTGCAATTCTGCTTCTAGGCTGGAGTAAACACTTCAATGAAATTAAAAACTGGATCCCAAGTAAAAAACAAAAAAAAAAAAAAAGAGTCCAAAAATATTTATGAATTTATACGCACACAAAAAACACCCCACAAACACATTCTTTTCCAACTATCCATCCTCCAACCTGCTATATCCTAACACAGGGGTCTGCTGGAGCCAATCCCAGCCAAAACATTGCGCAAAGAAGGAACAAATCCCAGGCAGGACACCAGGATCACCATTGCACCTAACCTGTATGTCTTTGGACTGTGGGAGGAAACCCATTCAGACACGAGGAGAACATGCAAACTTCACGCAGGGAGGACTTGGGAAGCAAACCCAGGTCTCCTTACTGTGAGGCAGCAGCGCTACCACTGTGCCACCGTGCTGCCCCCTTTTCCATCTAACTTACTGTATATTTCTTAAAAATTAACTTTTTTATTGTAATCATTTTCTCACAGGGTTGAGTAAACACATTTAAATTAAGTTTCGAATTTCAAGATGAATGCTTGAAGTTACACTTGCCATTCTTCAGAAAAAATTGAGGTAATCTGCAAGCATTTCAACGTTTAATTCAAATAAAATGGGTATTTCTTCATGGTTCGAATAGGACTGAGTGTCATGTTTTGTAATGAATAATTCGGATAACTAGTCCATCCCCCATGCTCTTGTCTGAACCCATGAACTCCACAACAAGGTCATAAAGGAGATGGAACCTGCACTAGAAGTATCAGACAAACACAAAGCAGAGGCCAGCCCTAAAAGATGCAGATGCCCAGTTATTGGACACACTAACACTCATGGTCACTTCAGTGCTACAAACCTACCTAAAACGTAGTTTTGTAGTGCAGAGAACCCGCAGAGGCCAGAGAAAATGAGCTGGTTTCAAAAACACAGGCTGGCACTCAAAAGTGGGTTAATGGTGCTGTGACACCCATTCAAATAATCCTCAGATTGTATTTAGTTTTACACTATGGACATATAGTAGCCCATTGTTTCACTAGCACATAACTTATACTGACCGTTAAGGGCAAGGAGCACACCATGAAGAACACAGTCATGACCACCACCAGGATAAGGTGTTCCATTTCCTCAGTCATGGACACAGAGCGTCTTGTCTTCTTAAATGAGGAGCCCTGGCGTCTCTTGTGCCTCCGGTGCATAAGAACAAGATGAACAATGACCGAGATGTTGCACACCAAGATTGAGATGATGAGAAGCAGCATGACCGATGCGTACAGAAGAGAATAGACCTTGTTTACCAGCTCCTTTGCCCTCATGTCAATGAAGCACCAGGTGCCAGGGCAGTACTGCACATACCGGCCAAAGCCCATGAGTGGCATGGCACAGAAAAGCAGGCAAAACAGATAAACCACGGGGATGGCGATGTACCCACTGCTCTTGGTGATGTGCCTTTCATAAAAATAAGGATGGCCAATGGAAAAAGAGCACTCCAGAGCCATCGCAAAGAGTATAGACATGGTGGTCAAAGCAAAAAAAGTCATAGAAAAAGCAAAATATTTACAAGCTCCTTCGTCTGGCAGATTCATCAACGTTCGATTCTGGGAATAGGACCTTAACACTACCGGGCTGAGCATGCAGGTCCCCAGCAGGTCTGTCACCACCAGCCAGGTCACCAGGACGTGGAAGAGGGACTGCCGCTCCTTGCCCCTGTTGCTCCTGCGGCGCACCTCCAGCAGTACCAGCGCAATCACGTTACCCAACACTCCGGCAGCAAACATCAAGGCGCTCGCCTTCGGACCCTGTCCGTGCGCCACCGTCGTGCTGTTGTGGCAGTCATTCGCACTGCCGTCCCCCATTGCACCCACAGCCAGAGGGATCGCGCTCCTGTAGCACTTCTTACCAGTCAGAGCGGCTGGACAATGACCACCGTTCGTCTGCCGTGTTACTTTTCCTTTCTTCGACTAAATTTCAAGTCAAACCCAACGTCTTCGCAGGACGCGTCTGCCGCAGCTCCAGCAGTTCTGTTAAGACTTCCAAAGCGTAATTCCCACAACACGTGCTCGTAGAAACTTTATTTGGAATTAAGTTTACAAACTTTTTTCTTTCTGTTCCAGGGTATTACCAACCGCAGTCGACTTCACAGTTGTCTTTTTTTATTCTCCTTTACTCGGCAGATGCGAAATCACGAGAAGCCAAGACAAAAGCTCTAGTAGGGACACCACACGCACCGGAGCGAGGGAGTGGAGCCGAGACTTCAAGGGGCGGTGACGTCAGAGCCGCAGCTGGCACAGCTGCGGCGAAGAGTAGAATTAACGCCGCTGGCTGCGGGGTCCCAGGACAGCGGACACTTTAACCAGTCCGCAGGTTCGGCCTCATCGTGTGATTAGAGGAACTAAAACGATCAAAATAGGGAAGAGAAGAGCAAAGAGTAGCAGAAGTTCAGCAAGTAAAAGACGAAAAGGCCTGCTGAAACGCTAACTTAATTCTGTGTCATTCAAGAACGGCGATATCGGTTTAATATTTTAGGAAGTCGAGTTTACTTGTGAATTATTTGAAATTACAATACAATTATTTAATGTTGTTACTTTTTAGACCTTTTTTTCTGGATATATCACATACTTTATTCTACATTACCATTAATCCTAACATCCACCCTCCCATTTTCCATACTCGCTCATCCAAAGCAGATTCATAGGGAAACGGGAGTCTGTGTCAGCATGCATCGGGCGCATGACAAGAACAATCCCTGGACACGGTGCCAGCCCATCGCAGTGAATACACAGACACGCCAACAACTACATAAATACACATTGGCACACACTGGCTGAATTAGCACCACTAATCCGCCTAATCTGCATGTTTTTCCAGTTGCACACGAGGAGAACATGCAAACTCCATACTGGGAGCACCCGAGACTTGAATCTCTGTCACCTTGTTGCAAGGCAACAGTGCAATCACATCAACACAAAAATATACTCGAATTATGTTTGAAAATATTATAACTTCAGAAACTGCCATGTTGGCACAAAGGGCAGCGTTTGTATCCCCGAGTCCCCCAGGGTTTTTATTTGTGACTGACACTCTTAATGTGTTTAGTCATCTTACTCTTCAGTACCTGCATGCGCTTGCCTCTTAAAAAGACAAAAGTGGCCCAGGGTGGGTGGGTATATGCCAGTGCCTCTTGTCCATTGTAAACTTTGCTCTGTTAAAAGTCCTTGCGACAATGAAATGGTCGAAATGGGTGCAGAGGGCAGATGGATAATGTATCTGTTCGTTCATTTTCCCCGAAAAGTTACACTCCTAATACTCTCAACTACAAGCATAAGAACTACACACACCTAAAAGTTAAGGAACCAGAGTGGTTCTCAGAGTGATGCCAAAGGGCAACCATTTTTTTGTTTCTTAAAGAACTATTAGGGTCCCAGAAAGAACGTTTTATTACCATCCGTAACGTGTTTCAAAAATAACCGTGAATAGACTATAACAGGTTTGTGAAGTACCAGTATCTTGATGGTTTTAACCGGTTTGGGTGTTCTTGATCTGTTGTGTTTAATAAGTAAAGCTTATTACACATTCAAGATTTGTTTTGTTCGCGTATTAGGAAACTTTTCAAAGCCCGCAAAGAACCAACTTCATATGCAAAAGAACCCTTGCCAAAATGAATGGTGCTTTGTCACGTAATCGCTATACGAGGTACTACACAACCCAGTTAAATGCTACAGTAGAAGCAGCGTTTTTGAGAGTGTAGAAAACTGATGAGGGGAGAATTGGAATAAACAGATGATAGTCTGATAGGTACCCTGAAAAGGGTTGCAAAATTAGAATACATCGAATAATCAATCATAGACTCCTACACTGGCAACCGGGACTTATAAGGGCCCGCACGCGCTACAGGGCCCCAAAATTAATAATAAAAAATTCACACGTTCGTTTTTTCTCAAGGAAATATCACTTCCGCTTACTGCTGTTCCCGAGATAACTGCCCACCTCCAGCCGCCCACACCCCGCCACCCTCGCGTTTACGCGTCTCAGGTGAGCAGCGGCGAGTGGCTGGTGACGGGTAAGCGAAGAGTGTTTGAGGCCGCTGGGCGAGCTGACTGCGTAACAAAATATACGTTTTATCGTGAGGAAAGAACGACAGATCTTCAGAAATGGCCAAACACACCACGACGGATTCCAGTTCCTGTGACAGCGAAGTGATGATTTTATTCATACGGTAATTGTAGCTACTGCTGAATGTCCGTATTGTGTGTGACAAGGGCATATTTCAAATAGTTCACGGATCTTCGGATACACACCTGCCTCTTACAGGATTTCAGTCAGTTCGTAAGTGACGACATTTTAGATGTAAGTGTGACTCAGTTCAAACAAACGTGCAAATCACCCAACCAAGCACTACACGCTGAAACTAAATTCCACGTTGCACATGTGTCCTGTTGAGGTGGTGACGAGCTGCTGGCTTTCTTTGCACTTCTTGTACATCAAGGCGGAATTTAGAATCCAGCAATTCAAATATACTGGCTAACCTAACGATTACTTGAGAGCATTTATGGCAGCAGATGACGAGTGAAAAATGGTTCAACACTTGTCAACTATTTGGTTTGTTGACATCAACTGACCTATCAATTTACACCATAGTGAAAAATCCTTGTGAACAATGAAAAGGCTCTCTGGGATACTGATAGAGACATTCACTTGAGGCTACAGACGTGAACAGAGTGTTGCTGTCGAATCTCATATGAATCTATCAATCTTAGATAGATAGATAGATAGATAGATAGATAGATAGATAGATAGATAGATAGATAGATAGATAGATACTTTATTAATCCCAAGGGGAAATTCACTTTTTTTTTTAAATAGATAGATACAAAGATAGAGAAAAAAAGGTAAAAAGATAAAGTCAATGAATAAAAAAGAAGAAAATTAAAAAGAAATACAACTTCTCTTGATTTGTTTTAAACCTTTTTTTTAAAAAAAAAACTTGCATTATGTGTATGAAATGTTATTTGATTTATTAAATGCAATAAAATAAAAAAAAGAAAAGAAATAAAACTTCTAACTTGGTGGCCCCGTCCCAGCGAGGCCCTATACAGACATAATGCTGTTGGTATATAGGAGCCCCAGTCGTGTTTCTTCACACACTTCTGCTGAATGGTTTGTTGGCTGAAAGTCCTCAGTGTTAGTGTGTCAGAGAGAGGAGGTGCAGCATTGTTCATAATGGCACTCAGTTTATTTTAATTCTCTCCTTTTCTACGACCTCCAGGGGTGTTCCATAACTGAGCCTGTCTTTTTAATTAGCTTGTTAATTTGGTGTCCCTTTCTCTCTTGAAGTGATGTTACCTGCGTAGAAGATTGTTCTTGCCATCACAAAGTTGCAGAAGATTTGAAGGGTGTTACTACCCACATTAAAAGGACACAGTCTCCTGATAAAAAAAGAGCCTACTCTGCCCTTCATATATAGTTCCTCTGTGTTCTGAGACCAGTCCAAACTATCACTTATGTGCCCCCCCCCCCCAAGTACCTGTAGACCACCTGTACATCCATTTCTTGAACAGGACTTAGAGGTTCTTTGGTGCATTTAAAGTCAATAAGCAGCTCCTTGGTTTTGCTGAATTCTATTTGCACCAACAAACAAACTTCTCCGCCTGACTCCTATACTCTGTCTCATCTCCTTTATCGATACACCCCATAAGTGCAGAATTATCTGAGACTTTCCACAAGTAACATGAACCTGGTGTTATATTTATAGTCTGAGGTGTACAGAGCTAAGAGAAAAAGAGACCATTTCTCCTGCTGCTCCAGTGTTGTTCACATCTGTATCAGGGACACAGTCTTTGAGTCTCACAGACTTTGGTCTGTCCAACAGGTAGTCCATTGTCCAGAGCATCACAGCTCATCCACCTGCATATCTCTGAGTTTACCCCTTAACAAGGATGGCTGGATTGTATTGCAGGCATTGGACAAATCAAAAACATTATCCTCACAGAGCTGACAGCTTTCTGCAGGTGACACCGTGGAGCAGATAAATAATTACATCCTCCACTTCAGCTTTGTCTGACATAGAAACTATAGTGCAGAGTCCAGGTGGTCTACCATAAGAGGGCTCATACAGTCCACAGCCAGCCTTTGAAAAGTCTTCATGATGTGAGACGTAAGTGTAGGGACAAACTGAACAGGTGACAGAGGACATTTAACGTTCATGGGTAGCTTAAGGAAAAGTCCAGAAAATCTGCAATCTGGTAAACACTAAAACTGACTTATTTTTATTATTTTACTTCTGTAATATTTAGCTTCACTGTTTACAACATGTATACATTATAAAAAAATTTTTTCCCCTTAACCTGCACTTATCTCTCTTAAAACAGATCGTTGAAAAATCTTACTGTCCTTGTTCTGAATATTTACCATGGCCAGGCATCATTTTCCGCTGATGGAGACCACTCGCTGTTCCTGTGTGTTGCTCTAATTTTATGCTTTTACACTGCACAGTTTCAGTATCGCTCATAATCTTAGATTCCGTTTCTGTCTGTGGCTTTTGTGGCCATTCATACACCTATCGCACGCTCTCGCACTATTTGTGCAGTGGCTATTGACTCATAAACTTTGACATTAAATTGTAAAGTATGTATGTATGTATTGTAATTTTTTTGTTTCTAATGTCCCCTTAGAATGGCTAGGCGGGGTTCTTACCAATATACAAGCCTGGCGACACCCCCACATCCGCCTGTCTGGCTAAAATTCAGCAACAATAAAGGCAGATGAAGAACTTTTCAGGTTTAATGCTGCAGATGCGTGTTAGTGTCTTTTTTAAACGTTATCATTAAAGGCTGTGCCAGCAGGAGGACGACAGTATGGCGCTGACCGTTTAACTTTCGTATTACACCAAACTTCTTAAGAACTTGACGTGATGCGGTCCCTTGTACATGCCCACTTCAGTGTTCAGAAGGCACTAAGTGGCTCCGGTGGCCCTACCCACTCTGGTCCCTGACTGGCAGACTGCCAGGACGCGCCGCATCTCTCTGCACCCCAACGTTTGCCAGCGTGTGCCTTCTTTATTAAGTAACTAAAAATAAGAATCCCATAAGGGCTCAGCTCCGGAAAATTAGTCTGGCCAAGTCATTGTGTTTTTTTACGCCATCTGCCCGCCAGAATACAATTAGACGAATACCGGTAATTTACGTACTTATCGAGTTACAAGACTATTTTAACAAACTCTTAAAATCTTAGCAGACAGAGGCTTGTCAGTTACTAAAATAGACAGGACGGAAACCTAGCATTATTACTTGTGGATTCTGGAGACCTAAAGCACCGCTGGGAATTTCCACAGACCGAGGAGGTCAAAGTCACGCGTTTGTTGATTCTGCGAAACAGCCATTAAAAAGTCAATCAACAGAACAACAATAACTACTAAAAATGCCAGCAAGCAGTCCTAAGATATCGATATTCCGAGGTGCAGGGCTCTTATGAGTGGCAAAGAGGCGAGGATGTCCGCATTAATTGATCAGTACCTGTGGTCTCCAAGAGACAGAGAACAGAAAGAATGGTGTCGAGCCACACAGCTCGCTAACGGCCACCCTGAAAGTCCTCGCCAACACAAAATCGATCTGTGGAGAAGGAGAGGGCTTAATTGACGCATATTAAAACGAACAAGGGGCAATTAGGACGAGCAAGATGGCATCGTTTATGATGCTGTTAATAACGAAATCAATAACGCGTTTCTTACTTTTCTCATGATGATTTCATTACAGTATTACAGTATTTACTGATGCGAGTAACGCCAGCATCAGATCAAGAATATAAGCCTTTCTCGGTGCTCATTTTAAAATGCTATTCTTTATGAATGTGAAAGTCATTGTGCAAACTTTAGATGAACAGAATTAAAACGCATGCTCAGCAGATGGATAGCTTTAAAAGCAGATGTTTTTATTAGGCACATCAGTTGAAATAGATTTGGATCTCAACAAACGGGATGAAGTAATGGTGGGTGGTATTTAGAGTCATGAAATGCACATAGACTCAACAGTTTAACAGTGTTATGCTGAATCTTTCCGTGACAGTGATATTTCCGGGAAGCAAAGCCTCAGTGCTCGTATACAGTTGTGTGTATTTGTTTTTCTTTCAAAAGCAATCCATCATATTTAAGGTCCAGCTGCAGGAAGGGCGCTTGCAATCCCCTTTCTCTCAGGTCCGAAGTTCGCGCAAGCTCCCCTCGATCGTTTTTACTCTCCTTTCAAACACCATCTCTTAGGCAGGAACAAGTGATATTTATCCAAGTGGTTACAGGGACAGGGTCCCCTATCCATACAGGCGAATATAGGAGGTCGCATGCAGCGGCAAATGGGGGAGGGTGTTCATTGGGAGGATATTGGGTGATCAATTTTTGGAACTATTACAGACATGGACTTATAAACTCTCAGACCCAATAAAACACCAAATAAACCCTGGATCGAATATAACTACATCTCCGCGCATGAAACACCCACGGCCAAACCGCGCTCCAATATTAATAAAGCACACGAGTGCGCTCAAAAAACAAACACAAAATACATTTAACCAGGCACGATAATTATATTTATGGCGACACAGTAACGTTTGATCAAACAGTTTTGGGGTCGCCCATGAAGATTTTTGAACTGGGGCCGGTACTCACGGGTAAGCTAAGAAAAGTTGCCGGTATAGTGAAAGTTACAGCATTGTGAAACTGTGATAATGGCAACTGATCGCTCTGCGTGGGGATCCCCGTGAGAATTTCAAAGGAGGTGCCGGTGCTCAAGGGTACAATAAGAAGAGGAGATACGATTACCGACCCGCTTCAAGTATTGCTTATGTATCTATGAAGATATGTAAGGTTTAGACGTCACTTTTACAGCTTTGCCTATACTGTACAACAAAAATGTAAAGTTTGTTGATCCAAAGTGAACTATAAACTGTTCACATACGTATGGTGAATATAAATAATTTATTTTGCATTTACTTACTGGCCAGTCCGATCCGCGGCATAAAGTTTTCATAGCTCATATTAAAACAATTAACGGTACAGGCTGGGCGAGCGTTCCTAGTTGGTAAATCAGAGGCGACAAATGTCTAAAAAAGATAAAGCATTCCATAGTCTTCACGGCTTCTTTAATGTAATAATGTCTTCTTTAATGTTTAAAAGTCACGTGTTTATAGTGTAGTTGAGTACAAACGTACCCGCTTCACAAAAATGAACATACAGTACATGACAGAACTGGTAATGTCATTCACCAATTCCACCGCTGGTAGAATGAGAGGTGCCAACGTACAGTAGAGGCCTTTTAAACTGCAACGGGTGCGCATGCGTATTGGAAAATGGCGGTTAATGTAACACGGGAGCAAACCAGCCTGGGCGGGAAAACGCGCCGTTGTCAAAGACTGGTACGTACACAGTATAGCAGGCTCAATCGTATAAACACATACAATATATGAATATGCGTGTGTATGTTGTGACTGTACTAAAGTTTTAACGCTACTAGCCGCCAAAATAATGAGCTCAACTAACATGGCTCACCAGGAATAATATGCAATTGAATATACTGCGTACAAAATGGTTCTTGTGGCACTGTCTACAGGTGGATATTTCTCTCGACCCTGCGATAGTCAGGCTTGTTAAAATATGGCTGTTTCCCTGGCTTGGGTCCAGTGCTGTCAGGATAGGCTCCAGTTTGGAGATGTTATATTATTTATCTATTTATTAGAGTAACAATGGCAAGTAAATGAAGACACGATGCTGCACTTTTTTTTTCTGAAATGTAAAATGGGTGCTTTGACAAATTGGTAATACATGAAATTTCTCTTTATAACTTGTTCATGTTCTTTTTTACCTGTCCACACCTTGTCCTAACATGCCTGTTAATCTTAAATCAGATCGCCTCTTCCTGGTTGTTCAGTCATGCTGTTTATTCCTGCATTTCAACATTCCACTATACATATAAATGAAGATGTGAAAAAAGCAGACATAATTTGCTCTGTATTTGTTTGTAGTTTTTTTCCCCTTATTCAGTGTGTTGAAATAAGGATTTAGAGGAATGCCAACCCTATATAAAATGATAAAATGTACTGATTGCCATCTCCTGCATTCACCTTTCTCTTTGCCCTTACATCAATTTAAATGAACTGTTGATCTTTTTTTATACAATTTTAGCCCCTTCCCCATTTCCATGACAGATGTGTTTTGAGGTTTATCAGGTAAGGAAGACAGACATTTAGACGTGTGGTGGTTATACTAACTGATCATGGCGCTGAGGAGTAGCAGTGTGTGCTGCATGGTGATCACCATATCATACAAGTAAGAATTTCACTGCATTCTGTACACGACACAGTAATGACTCTATGATTTTATAGTTATGTTTCTAAGTACTTGATAATCAAAATCTGCTTAACCATTGTAACAAAAGGCGCTATATTAGCGCCTCACCTGACACAGACTCACACTGGAGGCACGTATAAAAGCAAGGAACTTTTATTTTTCTCTTCCTGTGGGGCATGTCTTCCCCGTGTCCCACAGGCACAATACAGTCCCAAAGCAGACCATCTGAACAAACAGTCTTCCTCTTTGCACCACCACTCCTCCCAGATAGCATAGTCCTCCTCCTCCCGACTCAGGCTTCGGAAGTGGTGGCTGCTGGCCCCTTTTATAGTCGAGTTCCAGCTGCACTTCCGGGTGTGTCGAATACACTGCCCATAAGGGCTCAAAAGTCCCAGCTGTAGCACCCCCTCGCGGCGCCTGCGGGACCGAACAGGGCTGCACCAAACTTCAGTTCCCACTGCTCCAACCCAAGGGGGTTGCCATCTGGTGTCCAGGGGGAGGTATTGCAAAGTCCATGGCTGCTCCCTCTATACTGAAGGGGCATCCTGGCCGGGCATGGACCCCAGCTATCCGCCACACCATCCTTATTGGCATATGGATGATTACACAACTAAATTGATTTGAGTGCACATATTATTAAACTGAGACACACCAAAATATGTTTTTATATGTTCATTTTACACCATGCATCACAAGGCAAATAGAAATACGACAATGCACAAGACATTTCAGAGAAGACATTTTTGTCTGAAGGTTTGTATTTTGGTTGTGCATGTCATCTAGAGTGACAAGAGGAATTCCACGTCATCTTTAAAGGATTATATAAACTGAGCACTGGAAGTGTGTGACACAATCAGGGCTTGAAGTTGGCGTCACTCCGTTTTTCTCAGTGGCAGTGTTTTCTGGGGTATTGGCCTTCACTCTTAAAAATAAAGGTGCTTTAGGGGAAACATTATTGGTTCCCAATAGACACATCCACTTGAAGGTTCCACAAAGAATCTTTATCTATTTTAGATCTGTAAAAGTAAATAACCATGAAGAGATGGTAACAGATTTGTGAAATATCAATGGATCATGAATTTAAAAGGACCCTCATCGCATAAAGTAAAACAGGCTAAATCCTGATTTTCTTAATCTGTCGGTGTCTGACTAGGTAGCCTACCATACATTAATGAGTTTGTTTTTTCTACAAAGTACAAAAACCAACTTCATATGCAAAGAACCTTCCCTAGAATGAAATAGTTCTTTGTCAAGCAAAGGCTGAATAAGAAAGCACACAAGGCTGTAAAGATTTAAGAGTGCAGCAACATGCATATGTAATTTTTTCTTTTTAAACTTTATTAATCCCAAAGGGACCCCTTGGGGTCAGATATTGTGCAGCACCCCTGGAACAATTGAAGGTTAAGGGCCTTGCTCAAGGGGCCAGCAGAGTAGGATCTCTTTTGGCAGTGACAGGGACTCGAACCGGCAACCTTCAGGATACCAGCACAGATCCTTAGCCTCAGAGCCACCACTCTGTAGTCACCCCATTGATGGAATATTAGTAGATTGCAGCACTTGAAACTCCAATTCAAACAAGTGATTCCTCTTAAATAGTTAGTACTGACACTGAACATAATAGACTGTACTACCATACTGTTCTGTTTTCTACTGTTATAACACTGTCCTTTTCTAAATCTAGAGATCAGCTTCTGTGTCTTAAGAAGTAAGAGCCTGCCCAACTAGGAACAAGCATGAAGTACAAACAGACCCTGGGCTGGATGCCAGCTCTTCATGGTTTATACTCTCTCTCTCTCTCTCTCTCTCTCTCTCTCTCTAACCTGGCGGTTGAACTGCTCATTGCTGACCTAAATAGACAGCACGTTTGTGAACTGTGAGAGGAAACATAACAGAAAAACAAACTGCACACAGAAACCAAATACCAAATGAACTTCTAGTACATTTCTTTGTTATTTTATGTTATCAGTGCACCCCTTCCACTTTTAAACCCATTCATCCATTTTGATCCAATACCCATCTTGAAACCATTTATCACAAGGTGGGCAAACACTGGATGGGCCATCAGTGCATCAGAGTTTATGGTATCTTAGGTACATTATAAAGCTCTTTTATTGAAATAAAACTGCAAAAATGGATGCAGTTCTTAAAGTATTCATTATGTGAAATTAACATTCACAGAATCATTGAAGATACAGTGCTGCAATTGCTTAACCATTAGGAAATCAACAAATATATAAAGAAGAGCAGTTTGATGCTTTTATCATAATAGAAGTGACAGTACCTGTCTTTTTCAGAAATCACTTAGCATTAGACATTAGAGCTGGTGCTATGCCTTTGCCGAAAAGGGGAATGATTAACAAATCAGGTTTAACACGCTGTTTCCTCAGCAGTGTCTGTATAAGCAGTGAGGAAAACCAGAAGTGCACCCCATATCTGGCAGACAGCCCCAATCAGCTACCTAATCACCTATTAACCTAGACCAGGGGTCCTCAATCCCAGTCCTGGAGAGCCGCAGTGGCTGCAGGTTTTTGTTCTGACCTGGTTGCTTAATTAGAAAGCAATTCTTGCCAATAAAGCACTAACAAGCTATGAAATTAAATTAACTCTGCTATGTCAGGTCATTCTCATATCCTAGATTTTCTTTCCCTTTCTATCATGCAAATGATTTGAAGGCTAAAATGGACGAGTAATTCTCAGTCCTTCACTTTTTTCTCTTCATTTTTCTTCCAAGTATTTAATTAAACCCAATAGTGCAGATAAATACACACAGGTGTAAATGTAAATAAGCTAAATGGAGAAATGCTGCTCTCTCTTGTCATTTGCATGTTATTGATAATAAGGAGCAATTAAAATAGCTGTTTAAAACAAAATTAAGCAATAAGGGCTCAAAATCACTAAAGTGAAGCAGAAGTGTTACTTTAGCAATAAGTGCTTTTTATTAAGCAACTGGGTTGGAGCAAAAACCTGCAGCCACTGTGGCTCTCCAGGACCGTGATTGAGGACCCCTGACCTAGACCTGATAAGTTGATTTCTGAACCACTCATACAAAAGAAATATTTGATTGTCAGCATTCAGGACTTTAAACATCTTTATACTTTTGTTCTCTTAAAACAAATACAAACTTTGGACATGAAGTTAAACTGAACTAATGTATTCAGTGAACATTGTATAATACTTAGACTACTCTGAAACCTAAATACATTTGGTACAAATATGAGTAGTTTATCTTAATTTGTCACACTGACAGAAGGTTTTTTGATATTAATCAAGATCCCACAGCTCATTCAGTTTTTTACACAGTATCCTGTGCAATAAATGCAAATTATCCCAATATACTGGTAAACAGGTTGAGATCACATTAGAATGAAAGCCTAATTCAATATTGTGGGGAGTAATGGGGCAGTAAATGGTCTGTTTGAAGACTGTGGATAAGTCTTAGTCATCTGCCATGTCAGACTGAGTGTGAATAATAAAAGAAAATGACCAGGTAGACATGCAGATTGTCATGGCAGCCTTAGTTAAGATCTGCTGAAGTCAATAAAGTACGCCAATCTTAATAAGAGATTTGGGTGGTGATGTATGTGTGGTCTGCAAGTGTCCCACGAGTGTTCACAGGCTAATGCAGGATTTATTGTATGTTTGCCTGTTTTGCAATGTTAGATTTATATGAAAAATGCAAATATGACAGATGCCAAACCAAGGAAAAATTTGTTATGCAGCTGTCACAAAGCAGTAAAAATGCAATAGCATGGAGCATTTTTAGTGAAGCTCCTGGCTATGTGGCGTAGAGAAAGAAAGAGCTCAAGTTACAAATAAACTGAATTATCCTGAAATACAGTGTCCAGGGTCATGAACCTCTTGTGCTGTCAACCAGAAAAACGTCTTTTTAAGTCTGAATGTGCAAGCTTTATTAATAGTATGGAATAGTTAAAGACTTCATCCCAGTCTGTATGTACTGTATGGCAGTGGATAATGACGTTGAAGCCACAATAATTACTCACCAGATATTGCATTATAGGTTATAATATGTCTACCAATATGTTAGAGATCAAGATCTCACAAATCATTACGTTTTTTTACGCAGTATCCTGTGCAATAAATGCAAGTTATCCCATAGAAAAAAAACAGAAAAAAATCTTATTAAATTATTTTGAACTGAATGTTTGCTTTAATCTTAAGCAGTTGTCATACTGTCTGTTCAGTCTGGGTTGTTGTCGGTGTCCTTAACCCAGGCTTTAAGTCTGTATGTTGATAAATTTACTACATGAGATGACAAAGGATTAACTAAGAAGTACACCTGCATTGTGATGAGGATTCATGTGAGTGACTGATGTGAAAAGAAACAAAGACGTCCACAGAGGCGATCAGAGTGCAAGCAGTGCCACATAGCATGAACATATAAGTTTCAATACAACCAGACTTTTCTTATAGGTTATTGTGTACTTTCTTTCTGGGTTATTTAAAGAGAAATTAGTGGTGGCAACAGCCTTCTGAAAATGTGCTGACAGGGTTTAATTGTTTTATTTCAGCTCTGCTGTTCATTTATTCATTATGTACACGGTGTACACATTCTTCAGGCGTAGGTGTAATGTGGCGACTGTGCCGCAGAATCAACCCATAAAATGTACTATGAAAGAAACACTTACCTAAGTAGACATCTTTGGTAATAAAAACGTCATTGCTACCCATGTAAATGGGGATACTGCTATCACCTTTTGAGTCTGGTGGGTTTTATTTAATGTTTTAGGTAGGATACTGTGAATTTGGTGTTCTGTTGCTTTCTCATTGTTAGAAAGAAGTTCTTAAAAAGGATTGGTAAGTATGTACTATGAACTCTACTACTGCTAGTCAGATTTTTCACCCAGGGTACCAAACCTTTTTTTTTTGGTTTTCTTTACAGTATGATTCTGCATTGCACATTGCACAAGATTGCACTGGATACCCAAAATAATACAGAATGATTTTTGATATGGTATCACTGATAAGGTACATTGAAAACAGGATTCATGTTTGTTTTCTGTGAGCTTTTATGTAAATTATGCCTGAAGCTGCTATGTTTATATTTTTAAATGAACATCTTTTTTTAACACCACTAAGGGAACTGGCAAAGAGCGTGATGGTGGGTGTATTTTACTGGGGTAGTAGTTGATTATTACATCAGATTTAGACCATCATAAGGATTGCTAACTGTGATGAATGATGTACAGCAGGAGCTGTAAGCGATGATTTTAGAATTGCATTCTGAGGACTAATCCAGCTAAGCCATTCTATATAAATAAAATGTATTATTATTATTATTATTATTGTTATTATTATTATTTTAAATTACAGGTTTGTTTGGGAATATCACAATGCCCACCCTGGAAACAAAATGAGGCCTTCTTTAAAATAAAAACTACATTTTGTCTTTGCATCATCACTTGTATGGTAAAGGCAGAAATGCCACGTGTACTGTGCCCCACATTGAACAAACAAGAACATTGCCACCTGCTTGCATGGTGTGTTTCAGAATAACTTTGCTTTTGACGACGAAGTTCCTTTATTTAATAATTCCACAAATTATATGTTTTTATTAAAAAGCAATTTGTTTTAAAGTAGTCAATGAAAGTACTGGACGAGGTACAGTGGTAGAAAGATAGCCCTGGATACATGTTGGTGTGACAGCGCATTCTATTTGTGTCTTGCACATAAAAAGTGGAGGTTAATCAAAAATAGCATTTTATTATACCATTTAAACAGCGGAATTCACAGTTAAATGCAGCAACGACCTCTAACACACTAATTAGAGGATTTTTGCCTCTTATTATTGTATGACTTACCAAACAGTATGGTATATTTTGTTCTAGGGCTGTGTAAGAGGGAGGGGGAAGGGGTTTGGGTGGCATGCTGGCAGCCATCTTTGTTCTGGTTAGGCATGCAACTGCATCTGTCTGCTTTGCTCTTTTCAGATGTCACGTTAATATAAGTTGGGGCATCCAACTTCAATCCTGGAGAGCCACAGTGGTTGCAAATTTTCCTTCTTGCGTTTTTCTCAATCAGTGATCAATTTTTACTGTTAACTGACTTCTTTTCTTTTCATTTTAATTGCCTTGTTTTGTAAGACTCAGTCCTCTGAATTACTTCTTATTTCTTAAATGGCAGTTAAACAAAAATGAGATGTGAGAAGAGTCAACAGATGACCAGCTGAGTCAGTGTCCTCAAACAACAGAAACTACTTTTTGTTGCAATTAAATCCATAATTGAATTCCATGGCTTTTTGGCGGTCACATTCTGCTACAGAAGACATTTTAAAAATGATTAATTTTCATTTTTGCTGAGAACACTGTCATAATCTTTTGGTGGCCTGAGCAGATCCACTTGACTAAAACCCTCATCTTTCTTTATTTACAGATATTGTGTGATGGACACAGGTTAGTTGGTCATGTGATAGCTCTTTTTTTAATCTCATTATTGTTTAGCTGCTGATTAAGGAAAAAGGGAACAGTCTTAAATAGCAAGTCAATTAAAATGCAGGCAAAAGAGTTAATTAACAGCAAAAACTGGTCACTAATTAAGAAAAGGATGAGAATGAAAAGCTGCGGCCATTGTGGCCCTCCAGAATCAGAGCTGGACCCCCTGATGTGAGAAAGCAATAACAAAAACAGTATGATTGTGTTTGAATATTTGTGGTAAGAATCAGTAATTATGCACAAATTAGTAAAGTAATTGTACTCGTAGTTATAAAATGTCTGCATATGTTAAACAGGGTGTATTTCAATACTTTCCTACTTTATTTTTATTATCTTGTACAGATTTATAAAGGATGCTGTATGAAAGCTTTGTTTGCATTAAACCCAAACCAGGAACAGAATTTTATCCATTCTCCAACCCGCTATATCTTAACTATAGGATCACGGGGGTCTGCTGGTGCCAATCCCAGCCAACACAGGGCGCAAGGCAGGATACAAACCTGGGCAGGGCACCATCCCACCGCAGGGCACACACACACACTAATTTAGGATCGCCAATGCACCTAACATGCATGTCTTTGGACTGTGGGAGGAAACGGGGAGAACATACAAACTCCACGCAGCGGCCACCCGGGAAACAAACTCAGGTCTCCTTACTACGAAGCAGCAGCACTACCACTGCACCACCATGCCGCCTGGATGGATGGAATTGCACAATTTAAATGTTTGTGTACTGTAAATATTTGACTGTTAAAGAGTGCAGTAAACATAATTGTGTCAATATTTATAACAGTGAAAAAAAACTAGGGAAGTATTGACTGTTGTTTTAAATATTGTGTAACTGTGTTATTAAGCTCTATAGGAAATGTCCTTAATTGTAAAGAATTCTCAATTAATAAAGACAAGTTAATTTGTATAATATTTGTACTTAAATTTCAGACCATCTTGGAAGGTGTAATTCATTATAGTTTAAATTCTAATGCTATAAACAGCACATTTATTGACTAGAAGTACATTTCAGCCATAAAGAATATTTGCTCAGTTTATGATCAGTCAATAAGACTTCAGCGGTTCACCCTATTAATATGGTCTTCAGCCAACAGAACTCTCCAGATGTCACTGATTGAGCCCCCAGCTCTGTGGACCACCTAGACTTTACTGTAAATGATGACAGTGTTTTGAGGTGCAGCGGGTAGTTTGATTTGTTAAAGATAACTTCTGCACAGGAGGATGAAGACATAACAAGGAGCTGGTAGGTTGACTTATAATTTCCTTAAGTACTTCTAAATAAAGGTTTTACTTTCTAACTAAAAATTGTGCTTCCTTATAAATATCTACATGTATAAAGGTTTGCTTTGTAAGCTGCCTTGAACAAAATACTTCTAAATGAAAAATAAGATAAAAAGGCCTAGGCAATGGCATACGTTTTAAGACAGGTTAATAAGAAAGCCAGGAATACAACTGATAGTTAGACTATGCAATTATTGGTGGAAAAATGTTTTGATACTGGAATTAATACCATTAATAAGAATAGAATTGTATTAGTGAGCTACAAAATTGTGATTTACTTACAAATGCAAAAAATATGCAATTCTACATGAAGTGGGCAACATTGGAGTAGGTTAGTTAATTAAACTGCTGGATGAGGTAGGTACTGCAGGAGAAAGGCAGATGTTAAACTGGGCCCAAATGGAATGGAATTGCATTGCATGTGTTGGTCAGCTTAACAGATGCAAAACCACACTTGGGCAGACTCATATTTTAAAAGCTTCTCTCCCAAGTATAAAAAGATACCCCATTTTTTAATGAGAATTGATTATAATGAATTGCTAGCTACCCCTTGGATTTTAGCTGCTTTTCTTTGAAAACCAAGCTCTCCAGTTAAGCTGAATTCTATTTTCATCCTTTGTGTAGAACACAATGTTTTAAATATTTAATAACAAGTGCTTTACTGTTTGTTAAACAGTATCTTCAGAAATCATTGTTGAATGCTTTAATAATTACTGTCTAATATCATATTAGTATCCTTCATTATGAAAAATTTCCTTTTGTGTCATTGACATTGTTCATAATCAACCCCCGCCCTTTTATAAGGTTAAGTGAAAACAATTTAGCTTCAATACTGTGAAATTGTTTAGTAGAAGCAAACGGCAGGCTAAGCATTTTCTTAACCACAAATGGTTCCTTTTTTATCAGCTTGCATGTACTTAAGATGAGTGCCCAGAAATGTTCCGTTTCTCGGGTACTCATTAGTAAATACCTTATCAGCGCTCCTTTACTATCTCTGTTACAGCCAATGTGCATTCTACTTCTGTTTATGTTTCAGCATCCCCTTTAATAAAAATACAGCTGTTATTTAAGAAGAACCATTTTAAGCAAAACTCTTTATTCAAAATTGTATGTCATGGTGGCTGCTGCTAGGTGTTGTTCAAATAAGGTTATTTTTAATTGCCCCCTGCTCACTTCGCTCACCAGCCCCGTCTCTGCCGCTCGTGTTGTGAAGAGGGGGGGGTGAATGCACCCCAAGGAGACGCATTCACTACTCCAAAACACTCTCTTAAATGGTGATACAATGGGAAACAAATATATATAATTTTTTTACCTCCTCTTTTCTCGATCAGCTGCTGTCTTGCTGCTGCTGCCATGCCACGTGATCTGCACCCACTTTTGTCATATCACCTGTGTCCATATATTCAATCTTTTTTCACTTTTACCTTTACATCAATATATCATTGAATTTTGATTCCATGTTTGGAATATCGTTTCTTTCTCTCTACAAGAAATGTGTCTGACAATAGCATTCATACAAATAAAAAATGATTTCTCTTGCAGGATTTCACTTTCATTCTCGCGGATATGCCTCTTCATTGGGAAGAAACACTACTTTTTTTTCCCCTGGTGGAAACATAAATTAGACGATCTACAAGTCTCCGACTTAAAGTTTAAATCCGAACAATATGTTTGATCTCTTTTCACTGTTCCGTTATTTCTCTGAGTAATAATTTCCATTTGTTTGCGCTAACGCGATCTTTACTATCCTTTTTTTGAGACTTTCGAATTTTTGTACTTCCATTATCTCTAACCTGCTCTGAATGTCTACTGGCGAATGTTTTGGAATTCTTTATGACGTTCTACTTTGTCATCTACTCTTTGTTTTATTTCCGGCCACGGGTGTGGTAAAATCTTGTGGCACAAAGACTCGTCTCGCGGGACGTGAAAGTGACTCTGTGAGGAAATCATGTCTCGTCTCCCTCCCAAGATTTTTTTTTTTTATAATAGAGCGATAATACATTGAAAAAAAGGGAAATGGCTGCTGCCTCAAAGTAAGAAGACCTGGATTTGCTTCCCGGGTCCTCCCTGCGTGGAGCTTAAATGTTCTCCCCGTGTCTGCGTGAATTTCCTCCGGGTGCTCCGGTTTCCTCCCACAGTCCAAAGACATGCAGGTTAGATGCACTGGCGATTCTAAATTGTGCTTGGTGTGTGTGTGCGCCCTGCCCAGGGTTTTTTTCCTGCCTTGCACACTGTGTTGCCTGGGATTGGCTCCAGCAGACCCCCGTGACCCTGTAGTTAAGTATAGCGGGTTGGATAATGGATGGATGGATATTTACTTTATATTACTTGTATTTTTTATGTTCCACTTTTGAGCATAACTCGATCGTGTTTAATTTATTGAATCTTGTGGGATGTACAATGTACAAATTTCAGACATTTAGGTAGAAGTCAAAATAGTTATATCTAGTCCTAAGCGGAAATTAATATGCATCAAGTGGAGTCATCGTCAGGGGAGGCTGGATAGCTTGGCGGTAAACTCATGTGACTTACAAAGAAGCAACAGGTTTTGGTTTTGAGTTATTGTCACCAGTTAAGAGCAAAAGGTTAGTAAAATAAAAGTTAAAACACACACACAAGAAATATTCAGACATTCATTTAAAATTATGCTCACTAACTACCATCACAAGTCAGTAAAGGTAATACCACTGTAAGTTGTCTAGATTTACTCATTTAGTAGAGATACGTTTATGTACTTGAAAAAAGTTCTGACTTTTGTTATGGGTCAACTACTTTCAGCATGTTCATTAGTATGATCATAACATTGTTCAATCAAATAAATACTATTAATACAGACAAATAATACACCCAAATACAATACAGTTGCCAAATCTACTTGTTTGAAAATTAAAAAAAAATATATATATATATATATATATATATATATATATATATATATATATATATATATATATAGTGAAAGAAGGTGCCTAGGAGCAATTTTCACACTTTTACTAATATTTAACGTTTATTCTATTATATATACAGTTACATAAATACAAATAAATATATTTTATAATATAACACTCTATCCAAGGTTCATTTTGTGTTCATATTTAGTTATACATTGGTCATGGCATTCTGGCACAGCCAGAGAAGCATGTGTTCTTGTACAACTGTTGTACATTTCAGGTTTTGAATAATAATCTTTTGTATCTTTGTTGTTTTGTATTGTTTTTGTAACGGCCGACCCCTTATTCCCAGCCGGCAGCTACACTTCCAAGACCTGTGGCCTGGATAATTTACTGAGAAACCTTTCCTGTCAAGCCGTACTCCTACACAGATAAACTTTCCCCACAATCGACGGTTTGAAATGTAAAGACACAGTAGGCAGAATGTAAAATTAAACAGGAATAAATGTATTAAATGAGACAAGACACGCCACAAGACAAATGCACACCCAAATATTCCTCCACCCCAACAATCCAAAAGCAAAACTGAAAATATATATACAAATCCCCTCCCTTGTCCACGTAACATATAACACACACCACACAAACGACAAATGACTAGCAAACAGAATGATCGTGAACTTGAGTCCGAACGTGAATAAATGTCCTGAATACGGGTACTGATTAGCGGCAATTGTAGTGTTTGTATTTCCCGGCGTTTGGAACAACCTCACCGTGATTCCTCGGCGTGTGGCGAATGATGATTCGACCCCGGGGTCTTCAGCGGCAAGCAGGTTGAAAGGCAGTCCGGATGAATGAAAAACAAACTGGATCAAAGCGCAATGAAAATGATTCAGCAGGCAGGTTGTATTCGTGAATGCGGTATTGGTTCTCCTCTTTCTCTCTCTCTCGTGCTAGTTCCCTCTTCGTCTCCTTCTCTTCTCCTTAAATAGTCCGTGACGGCAGTAATTGATTGATTGATATACAGGTGCTTTCCAGATTAGCGGTTGTGAACTCCTCCCATCATCCGTCCTCCTTTACGGGGACAACATTAACTGATACACATACACACAGTCAATGGGACAATGAAACGAGACACACACAGAACTGACATTTAAATACTAACTATGTGGCACCGCTACATTCCCCAACCTTGGACAAGGGAGGGCGGCACGGCTTGAGGTTGGCCACATGGATGGTGTCTAACTTGGAGGCAGCGCCGATACCCCTTTGGATCTGGAAATTGACTGGACCTGTTTGATGAATGATTTTAGCTGGACCTAACCATTTAGGCGCTAGCTTGGCGGAGAATTTTCTGCTGGCATCTGAGAGATGGTGAGCTCTAATCCAGACCAAATCACCCGGCTGGAAGTGCACTTCCCTCCGCCGGGCATTATATAGCTTGGCGTGTCTGGATGTCGAACTCACCAACCTCCCTTGGATTCTCCGCCGTAAACCCTCTACCTTAACCAAATTATTGTAACCGGTGGTTTCTGGACTAGGGGTGCTGGGAAGGAGTCGGTCGAGTGGGCCCTTAAGCTGTCTGCTCAGCGCAACCAAAGCAGGCGTCTCACCTGTGGCTTCATGCACCGCGGTGTTCAGGGCAAACCGGAGCTCGGGGAGCCATTTATCCCAGTCCTGATGGCGTTCACCCACATAGGAGGCGATCATGTTCTTCAGGGTCCGGTTCACTCGCTCCGTCATGTTGGCCTGGGGATGGTAAGCGGTGGTGAGGTTTTTCTTCACTCCCAGGCTGCATAAAGTTCATCCAATATGGAGCTTGTGAACTGCGGACCCCGATCCGAGATGATGTTTCTTGGCACCCCCCAGCGGGTGAAGATTTCGTTCTTCAGGATGGAGCATATTTTGTTAGCCCTTGCATCGGCTAACGCAAACGGCTCCACCCACTTGAAAAATAGTCTACTACTACCATCAGGACGGTCTTCCTCGAGCTGGTGATAGGAAATGGCCCCATTAGGTCGACTCCCAAAGTCTCTCCTGGTCCATCTGCGATTGTCGATTGAAGTAATCCCGCCGGTTTACCAGGTGGGTTTTTCAGTTGTTGGCAGGTCACACACGTCTTCACGTGGTGGCACACGTCTTTCCGGACAGACGGCCACCACGCAACCCCCAGAATCTTTAATAAGGTTTTTGTCCTTCCAAGGTGACCACCTAAAGGACTGTCATGGTAGTGCTTCAGGAAGTCGGGGACGAGCTCTTCTGGGACCACAAGTTGATGTTGCAGACCCCCAAGGGTGGATGGAATAGTCCTGTACAAGACCCCTGGAGGTCCACAAAGTGTACCCGGTCAGTCCGCTGTTGCTCCAGCCCTTCCCTGATGTTCTGGCAGAATGGACTGGTAGCTTGTGCTTGGGCCAGGTCTTCAAGGCTCCTTGGCAGAGGGAGGATCATCTTTTTCGCCTCTGCCAAACACACCATCCCCGATGGCTCCGATACCCTAGACAGCGCATCCAGCACGATGTTACCACAGCCCTTCCGGTAAGTCACCCTGAACGTAAAATTCTGGAGGCGGAGGACCCACCTGGTCAGACGGGAGGAGGTCTTCGGGTGATTGAACACCCAGGTCAGAGCATGATGGTCGGTGTACACTTCGAATTCAACCCCCTCCAGATAATGTCTCCATTTCTCCACAGCCCACACGACAGCCGAGCACTCCTTCTCACCTGTCGAGTAGTTCAGCTCAGCGCCGCGCAAAACTCGTGAGGCGTACGCGATGACATGTTCAGCCTGGTTAATTCTCTGAGTGAGCACGGCGCCGAGCCCCAGGTTGCTGGCATCAGTTTGTACCTGGAACGTGAGCTGTGGATCTGGCATTCTGTGGTCCACTCCCACGGGACATCTTTTTTTCTAAGTTGGTTCAAGGGAGCCGCTATATCAGCCATCCTGGGAATGAACTTATGATACCACCCCACTAACCCAAGAAAACGTTGCAACGACTTCAAATCTGTGGGCGTGGGGTACTCCCGGATGGCCAAGGTCTTCTCGGGGTCTACAGCGACCCCCTCCGATGAAAGAATGTGCCCGAGGAAGCGTATGTGGGGTTGAATGAAGGTACACTTCTTCGTGTTCAGCGTAAGGTGCGCTTGATGAAACCGCTGGAAGATGGTGTCTAAATCCCGGAGATGTTGATTTATAGAAGGGGAGTAAACAATGACGTCGTCGATGTACACGAAGCAGATCTTGCCTATCAACCCCCTCAGAACCTGCTCCATGAGCCGCTGGAAAGTGGCCCCAGCATTTTTAAGCCCAAAAGGCATGACATTGAACTGGAACAGGCCTTCAGGGGTGATGACTGCCGTCTTCTTCTTACTCCCCTCGTCCATCGGCACCTGCCAATAGCCACTGCGGAGATCTAATGTGCTAAACACTGCAGCTCCATGCAGTGACTCCAGGATTTCATGAACCAGGGGCATGGGATATGCGTCCAGGCTCGTCTTCTCGTTAACCCCCCTCTAGTCCACACAGAAACGATAGGAATTATCCGGCTTCTTCACGAGGACCACAGGGGACGCCCAGGAGGAGGAAGATGGTTCTATTATTCCCTCGGTGAGCATCCGATTGAGGTGTTCTTTAATGACGCCCCTCTTCAGTGGAGAAACTCGATAAGCTCGGTGCCTTATAGGGACTTCGTCCAAGGTGTGGACCATGTGGGTCACCCCACGGGCAACTCCTAACTTCTCCGTCCACACCTCGGCCCACTTCTTCAGCACAGGCCTCACCTCCTCAGGTTGTCCCTCCACTGGGGCTGCCGCCGAGGTGCTTGCGCCGCTCCTTTCTGCTGCGTAAAACCCGATAAATTCAGAGCCCAGATCTTCTTTAGATTTATAAATGAATTTGCATATCCCTTCCCCCGGTACCGTATACCCCCTGGGACTGAGATGGATGGTCATCCTCATGGTGGTTAACGAATCCAGCCCAAGGAGTAACGGAACTGACAGGTGCTGGTCCTCCAGGACATACGTATCCATATCCCAGGTGGTGGCGAGTACACTGTACCTCAAGGGGACTCTGCCCAGGGCCTTGTGTTCACTCCCATCCGCCAATACAAATCGGACGGACGGGGCAGATGTTAATTTGTCTGTCGGTCGGCTAATCTTCTCCCACATGCTTGAGCGGATTAGAGTATGATGACCACCGCATCCATCTGCCACCCCCGCGTCCTCCAGTTCGGTCTCGTAGTCTTCCGGAAGAAAAGCCGCGAGGAAAGATCGACGAAAGGATCCCCAGTCGAAAATAGTCTTCTTGGCCGTCAGCCACCAGCTCCGCACCGGTCCCGAGAGGGATGTCCCTATCACCCCAATTAGCTCTTCCGGGGTTAGAGGGTTAACGGCCAGGTACGCCTCCCCGTCCTCCACAAAGTTCAGGACATCATCGACATTATATGGAGCCCCTAACTTGGGAAAAGACAGGCGCACCCCAGGAACAAATGGCCGATTGAGGCATGCGCTCCCCTCCCGAGATACGTACGGCGTTGAATGACGGGGCGACGGTCTTATCTTCTGGAGACACCTTTGGACTTCCCCCTGAAGAGAATCTTGCCAGCGTCGATCCCGCCTCTGGAGGCACAACACAATTTCCCGTCCCAGGAGTTGAACTTGCTCGTTGATGTATTCTTTTATCTCCTCCTGGGAGCTGCTGATGCGAGCCCGCAAGGCTGCTTCACGCTCGAGCGTACTTTCCGCAACCTTGCGGATCTTTTCCTCCAGCCGGGTCATTTGTTGCGCCGATTCCTCCCACAGAGGCGAGACATTTTCTAGGCCTTCCTCTTCAGGTCCATGGTGATCTTCAAGGTAGTGATGGGCGCTCGATACTCAGGTTTCGACACTGTGTCGAGCTATCGAAGCACTGGAGATCGAAGCACCGCTTCGAGGCTTGCTTCAAATGCGCCCGTCACGTGATTTTGAGCACGCTAGCGTAATGACGTCATTGATATCCGCGCAGTCAGCAGTCGATTTGGTCAGTAACTAGTCTGCTGAAGTGCTTTGGCTCAAAGCGTAAATAGCGGTTGTCTGTGTTATATTGATAAAATACGCTAACCCGAGTTCAAATCCTAGTTGGGGCTCGCATATGTTGAAATAAGGATTTTGTATAAAACAGTTAAGTAGTACTTGTTTGAAAGTTAACAAATATATTTTGGAGACATTATGAACGATTTACATGGGGCACCTTTTTCCTCGGTGTGGAATTGTGTCCACCAAGAATCTGTAACAAATCGATGAGCATATTTTGCGTAAGGTAGCACGTATTGTAACAATCCAGAATCTATTCTACCCCATGTCGATCATATCACAGAGGCTAAGAAATGCTTCACTAAAGCCGACGTGGTCATTACACCAGTATATGCGCAAGACATTCCTCATTAAACGTTTTACTATTCAGTGATTCCCAGATCTGTTGCCGATTTGTATTATTGATTTCCAAAAAGCAATGTGAGTAAAAGCGTGTTCTGCATAACTAATCACAATTGTCTTTAAAACAGAATCAGCGCCATCAACAGTGTCTTCTGCAATTTTAGGAAAGCCTTGGGATTTCTGCGTTAATGAGACAAAAAAGTTGTAAAGAAACTTTGCAAATTCATCCAAAGGTGAACGTAAAGATCACTCAAGTACTGAGAAGAAGGAGAAGCTGGATAAGCACATCTGGAGCCAAACTTTCAAAAAAGCACCTGACTTTGTCATGAACATTCCTTTAGTTGTGAATTCATCTTATCAAAGGCTGCGCTGGGGGGGTAAATAAGTAATCTTCCGAAGTGCAGCACAACAGAGTAAATAATTGATGTAAATAGAATTACTGAAAGACTAAGTTTTTGCCGTTTCTGTATTCTTAAACCATCTTCCAGTTACACAATCCCCCGCAGTCAATATCACATTCAATGTTCTCTGCTCCTTAACCTGTCTTGTTACCCAAAGCATCAACACTCAGTTTCATTCAAGGCTTTACCGTCCTTCCTTTCATAGACATAAAATAAAACACATTTCCTCTACATGTCCAATAATAATAGTAAACTTGCAGGAACGAGAAAAGCACAAGATGGGAATATTTATGACAAGAGCCTGGACATCAGGATGAGAATGTGCCTTGTCACCCGTACGTGAGCTCGTCTGCCATCCCTCGGTTACACTGGCACACGTTACACTCGGGAGCAAATGCAATGGAGAATATCATTCAATCTATCAATCAACATTTATTTATATAGCACATGTTCATACAAAAAAATGTAGCTCAAAGTGCTTTACAAAATGAATAGAAAAATAGAAGACACAATAAAAAATAAACATAAGTCAACATTAATTAACATAGAATAAGTAAGGTCCGATGGCCAGGGTGGACAGAAAAAAAAAAACTCCAAAGGCTGGAGAAAAAAATAAAATCTGTAGGGGTTCCAGACCACGAGACTGCCCAGTCCCCTCTGGGCAATCTACCAACATAAATGAAACAGTCCTCTTTGTATTTAGGGTTTTCATGGAAGGACCTGATGATGATGGTCACGTAGACTTCTGGCTTTCAGTCCATCAATGTTGGTGCATCAGGATGCTTGAGTAGGTGGTGGTGGCGCAGGCCACCGGAAAAGAAACAGAAGAGAGAGTTGGGGTCAGTATGGATTTTGGAGCCACTGTGAATAGTTATTATGAAGAATTGAACATACAGAGTATCAGTATTAAGTTAAAGTGAAGTTATAAAAGGCCATGTTAAAGTAATAACATGTAATAAAGTAATACCGACAATGTACACCTTCAGAAGTGGAATAAATCGACTGTATACGTAGAACATTTCAGATAAACGATGAATTTTGTTAATCATAAACAATGCAACATAACTATTATATGTGTTGTTACTTTTTATTTATACTCACCAAACGTTACAGATCTACATGGGAAATGAACACAGGTAATATGTTTATAATCATTCTCACTAAAAGACACTGTCAAAATATATTAATGAGAAAATTGAGACACATTGGCCTTTAGGAAATATAAAAAAGTGTGTGCGCTGTCACTTAGGACAGAATGCATTGTTAACGTGACGCACTCTCTACTGACACGATGTCACGAAAAAAAAGAAACAGTGCAGTCCATGCTAACTCAAATCCTCCTTGATGTTTGACCTAATGATTAATTGTCAATATCAAATCGATAAAATCATTTTAAGAAGATGACAAGTCTGCTATAGTCAGTTTAATCAACGCTACTTTTAAAAAGTTTCCTTATACAGAATATAAAACAGAATCTCAATGATACGGGACTCGCGAGTAGTAACGAATAATATGTGACACTGAGAAATTATAATTCCTAATAACGGGAACAAGTAAAACTACGACTTCCTAAAACGGACACTGTAAATGTAGGCATTTCAATAAATAATTTAGAGACTTGTGTGTGCATTTCAATATCGATTTAAGAACTACGTAGGCCACCTGTTGTACTATAAACGGTAGCTCAAGCAGCACTTAACAGTAAATAGTCTAACAGGACAATGACTGACTGAAACGAAGATGCTGCGCCGCAACAATTAAGGTTCACACTGTCGTTCTGCATGTTTAGAAGGTTGGCTGAAACTGTTTATAGCGAATTGTCCCAAGTTGGAAGTGCCATATAGCGATCAGACACGAAAAGACACATTTAGGCATAATGGACAGTAGTATATTTTTCTACAATACAAATTCAGTACGACACCTGGGTCTCCAAACACACAAATATGAAGCTTATTACATTTTACAGTGAAACTCTTTACATACACAATATAATTAGGCGTGTGCCACCTGCCCGACTACGGTGGCCCAACCTTCCCTCGATAGCTCGATTCGCTCACTATCCGTCCAAGCTTGTTAAATGGAGGAATAGAAAAAAAACTTTCACAAGAGGAGGATCAGCGACACGAACCTGAGCGACAACACCACTGAGCCACCTAATCCGGATAATTAACGAGCTCTGCACAACTGAACTACTACTACTGTTCTTACTGCGGCGGATGAAATATGTTGTTTGACATATGCACGTTAAAATGGTTTAATTGATACGAGAGTATCATTGTTGTATTCTCCTAATGAAGACGAAAAAATTATATGTATAGATGTATACTATATGACGACGGTTTTGAACAAAATTAAGTGTTCCATAAAAGGTTGAACGATTTACCTAATCTTTTCATATATATATAAAGTTAATATATGACAATATATCTTTGACACTATGTATCAGACAAAGGAAATCACAGCAATCCACAAGAACAATAATTAATTCTCAGCAACTACCTGAATTGTAGCTTAACCATATCAACTGAAATGTGTAATGTCAATACGAATTACAAAATATAACTAGAGAGTTAAGTGTCAGATAGACTCTCAAAATTAAGAGGTCAATGCCTTTCAGTGTGCTGAGGCTTTACAAAGATTCAGTAACCAGTGACCATGTCTGCTCGAAGCCCTATCATGATCCAATCTCGTACTACGCATGTCTGAGGCTTCAGTAGCGCGTCATCATCTCAGTAGTACGCATGTCTGAGGCTTCAGTAGCGCGTCATCATCTCAGTAGTACGCATGTCTGAGGCTTCGGTGCCCCGTTCAAAGCCTGTCATGACGCAATCTCATTTGTACGCATGTCTGAGGCTTCAGTAGCCTCGTCATCATCTCAGTAGTACGCATGTCTGAGGCTTCGTGCCCGTTCAAAGCCTGTCATGACGCAATCTCATTTGTACGCATGTCTGAGGCTTCAGTTGTCTCGTCATCATCTCAGTAGTACGCATGTCTGAGGCTTCGGTAGCTCCGTCATCATCTAACTAGTACGCATGTCTGAGGCTTCGGAGACCCGTTCAAAGCTCGTCATGACGCAATCTCAGTACTCTGCGCAAAGCTTCCACTCATTATTTGTTCAACGAGCTCCCGTTTGAAGTAGGCTACATATGGCATCAACAGAGTTAAAAAACTCAACAGAATTCCCATTGAAATGAAAGTTTGTAGATGATCAATACATGTTAAATGATCGTGCCCGATTATACGTTGTGGCAAAAAATAAAATTATAAATTATACATCATACAAACGCCGACTTGTTGAATGCATAATGCTGCAAAGAAGAGCTTTAGCAATACGGGTGACGACACATCTCTCACTATAATACTCTCCTAAATATCCATTCTTAGCCTCAACGTTTTCATGCAACACTGAAGGTATGTCATATAGTATACATCTATATATAATTGTTTTCGTCTTCACTACATACATACATGTATACATTAAAAAACATACATTATATACCATCCTCCTGAAAATAGTAGTGGTGCAGCGGTAGCGTTACCGCTTCATACTAAAGCATACGTGGGTTCGGGTCCCACGTCCACTCCTGTAAATTATGACCCAAAAGAGTCTGATTTTCTTTCTTTTTTTATTAAACAGCAAATTCCAGCGTGGACCGGGAGCGAACAAGGCGAGAACACTAGTAAAGATATATCAAATGGAAACGTGCATCTTGTTTTATGTCTATAACAAAAAATATTTGAGTAACGATTTCAACTGTTTTTGTAGTTGTTGATGGCGGGTTTAGCGGTTTAAATTTTAAATATTAAATTGATAAGGTGGAATGTGTTCTTGCTTTGAGTGTTAATGTGTTAGTAACTGGGATTGCGCCTCTATTACTGGAAGATTGCTTAGGAATGATACAGACTGGACAACTATGTGTTTTAGGAAATGTTTTATTATTGCACTGTGCTGTGACTAAAAACTTTTACTGATCACCTGTCCGGACCTTGAAGATGTGTTCACCAGGGAGGGATGCTGCTGTTAAAAGCAAATGCTTTTTCAACAGCAGGTCCAGATGTGTTTATCCGCTGCTTTTGTTGCCTCAGCACTCAATCTTTAATGCCGACCTTGATATGTGCACTGCTCACCTTGGAGTGCCCCGTGTGTGTCTGTGCCGGTGACTGATCTGCGTCGTGTCTCTCAGCCTCTCTGATGTGCTCTGGATTGACACCTTTGAATGTTTGGTGCAGCAGAGCAAATTCAACCTGATCTACCACAGTGGCTTTGTTATCACCTTATTCCAGCGTTTCTCAACCTTTAAGTATTTGCAACCAGAGTTTTCATAACAGTTTTAATCGCGCCCCAACATTTTTTGAAATGTAGATGCATATTTGATTATACCTACTTAACTTTTATCGACATTTATCTAACTCTATACAGTATTTATTGTTCTATTATCAGAATGTAGTTTAAGTTAATTTGTTTTGGTTCCAACAGATGTTTTCTTTTTTTCACATCTTCGCGCCCCCTTTTTGTTACTTCGCGCCCACAGGTTGAGAACCACTGCCTTATTCAATGGAGGGTTCATGGATGTCAAATGGCAATGAATAGAAATGCATTAATGTAAATATGTGAGCTGCCATCCGCAATTAGACATCGCATTTTGATGGTGATTTTGGTGATTCCCGAACAGATCTCTTATGCGATCCTTCCACAGTATCTCTCAAAATTATTTAGTTCAAATTGGTTATAAAGATTTCAATTCTGATCATTTTTTTTATTATTGTTAATTTTGATGAGTCTTTAAGTGGGATCGAACTCGGGCTAGCACTACGTTCAGAATTTGAAAAGCAACCACCTTAGTTAATTGTGCCATTGACGGCGTCATTTCGTTGTAGCTAATTCGTTACTTTCGTGCTCCACAAAATATTGTAAAGTACTAATAAATGAAATATTTCAATACTTGATCGAATAATAACAACTGATTTAAGGATTTCACCTTTTCTTTCTCAAATGTGCTTACCTATATCATGGCAAAGTACAGGGATAAACCATTATTTTCCGTCTACTCCATTTTAATTAAGTCAAACCAAGGAAAACATTTAAGGCTATTAAATGTGATCTCAAGAAAAGATGAGGGTTAATTCTAATACTAATAACAGGAGCGATTATAATGATACAGTGCAAAGGTAAATACTAATTGAAAGAGCCGGGAATCCATGCGTGAGGCGTCTTATTTTAACTCTTGCTATCGTATAGTGCATTCTGCTTGTCGGCGTTAGTTATATATATATATTTATATTTTTAGACATCAGACACTAGAAGTTGCTGACGAACCCTTCTCTTCGTTGTCAGTCTGTAGCAGCGAAAAATAAAAGCAATAAGAGTTATAACAGACGTCATTGAAGTGGATCATGAGTTTGTGTAATGTTAATGAAAATGGCCAGGAGGGGTCACTAAAGAGGTGAGTGTCAAATGCTTCGAAGCTTCGATACGATTTCCGACACAATTGCTTCAAACGTTTTGATGCTTCATGAGGCTTCACTCCGCCCATCACTACTTCAAGGTACAGCGACTGCAAAGAATCCACCACCTCTCGCACCGCTGAACACGCTCTGACCGTGACGTGCCGCGCCCCGGCTACTCCATCATCACACCGAGGCGAAGCAATGGTGTCGTCCTGCTCGGCACGCCCTAAAGACATAATAATTTGGGGAACGTTTAAAGGCAGACAGTGATCGAATTAAATAAAGATTCCTCAGAGAGGAATGAAAAAGTTTCATTCATTTTATATAAAAATATCATACTGTTTCAGGATATATTAATTTAGTGCATTAAACATAAATTATTTTTGATCAAAACAATTTTATTATGTGCAACCGATGTACATATTTTTTTTTTTATTTTAATCTGACATGCCATTTTTTTCAGTGTAGTTCAAGAGCTTGGCATTTCCTACTGGTTGATGCTCAAACACCCAGCATAACCCTGTTAATCTCTGAGAGTGGAAAAGGCTTAACATTTCTATCCCTTTTTATGAACTCATTTCTTTCACTTCAAGGTCTTTGGGAGTATTGGGTGCAAGGTGGGAACTGACAATTAGATATAAACTGCTCAAAAAAATTAAAGGAACACTTTGAAAACACATCAGATCTCAATGGGAAAAAGAAATCCTCCTGGATATCTATACTGATATAGACTGGGTAATGTGTTAGGAACGAAAGGATGCCACATCGTTTGATGGAAATGAAAATGATCAACCTACAGAGCCCTGAATTCAAAGACGCCCCAAAAATCAGAGTGAAAAAATGATGTGGCAGGCTAGTCCATTTTGCCAAAATTTAATTGCAGCAACTCAAAATTGTACGCAGCACTTTGTATGGCCCCTGTGTTCTTGTATACATGCCTGACAACATCGGTGCATGCTTCTAATGAGATGACAGATGGTGTTGTGGGGGATCTCCTCCCAGATCTGGACCAGGGCATCACTGAGCTCCTGGACAGTCTGAGGTGCAACCTGGTGGCATTGGATGGACCAAAACATAATGTCCCAGAGGTGTTCTATTGGATTTAGGTCAGAAAAGTGTGGTGGCCAGTCAATGGTATCAATTCCTTCATCCTCCAGGAACTGCCTGCATACTCTCACCACATGAGGCCAGGAATTGTCGTGCACCAGGAGCCACTGTACCAGCATAGGGTCTGACAATGGGTCCAAGGATTTTATCCTGATACCTAATGGCAGCCAAGGTGCCTTTGTCAAGCCTGTAGCGGTCTGTGTGACCCTCCATGGATATGCTCCCCCAGACAATCATTAACCCTCCACCAAACTGCTCATGCTGAATGATGTTACAGGCAGCATAATGTTCTCCATGGCTTCTCCAGACCCTTTCACTTCTGTCACGTGCTCAGGGTGAACCTGCTCTCATCTGTAAAAAGCACAGGGCACCAGTGGTGCATCTGTCAATTCTGGTATTCTATGGCGAATGCCAATCGAGCTGCATGCTGCTGGGCAGTGAGCTCAGGGCCCATTAGAGGACATGGGGCCCTTGAGTCACCCTCATGAAGTCTTTCTAATTGTTTGGTCAGAGACATTCACACCAGTGGCCTGCTGAAGGTCATTTTGTAGGGCTCTGGCAGTGCTCATCCTGTTCCTCCTTGCCCAAAGGAGCAGATACTGGTCCTGCTGATGTGTTATGGACCTTCTATGGCCCTCTCCAGCTCTCCTAGAGTAACTGCTTGTCTCCTAGAATCTCCTCCATGCCCTTGAGACTGTTCAGGGAGACACAGCAAACCTTCTGGCAATGACACGTATTGATGTGCCATCCTGGAGAAGTTGGACTACCTGTGCAACCTCTGTAGGGTCCAGGTATCGCCTCATGCTACCAGTAGTGACACTGACTGTAGCCAAATGCAAAACTAGTGAAGAAACAGTCAGAAAAGATGAGGAGGGAAAAATGTCAGTGGCCTCCACCTGTTAAACCATTCCTGTTTTGGGGGTCATCTCATTGTTGCCCCTCTAGTGCATCTGTTGTTAATTTCATTAACACCACAGCAGCTGAAACTGATTAACAACCCCCACTGCTACTTAACTGACCAGATTAATATCCCATAAGTTTCATTGACTTGATGCTATACTCTGATTAAAAAGTGTTCCTTTAATTCTTTTGAGCAGTATATAAAAGAGAGCTCTTAGTCTGTACATGTGGCAATTCTAGTGGTGCTACTAAAACTACCTGCACTACTGCACCCAGACGCATTCGCACTTAGACAACCAAGCTAGTGTCTGCAGTCAGCCCAGCATGAATGTCTTGTGAGATATGGGAGGAATTGGAGTATCTGGATTAAACCTACACAAACGCAGGAGCAAGCTCAGCACAGACAGTGACCAGATCGCGATATGACCTCTGGTCACTAGTGCAATGAGGCAGCCGTGCTGACCACTCGGCTACCATCCCACTATGGTCCAAACTCGGGGCAAATTCTAAAAAAAAAATTCTCCACAAACAAACATCAGATCTTTAATTGATAAGGGAGGCCTTTCTGCCTAATTTCCTGAGGAAACTTCCAAATGGTATCGCTGCCAAATGCAATTATTTTATAAAAACATTAAATTGTTTACTTAGTCCTCAGATATAGACATATGTGCTATTCAGTGAATAATCTTTAATTAAACATTCTTCAGAAAGAACATTTTCATGAAATAATAAAAAAAAAATCAGTACCTGCATAGTTTCTTTCCTAAATAGTTTAAACCAGCCTGACGTTTCTTTTTTCAAAACAAGTTTTGCGTTTAGTTTTAAGACATTTTCCAACATTTTAATTGGCAGTGAATTAAATTTGTTAACCTTATATTGTATTTATAGTTATGAGGAATGGGTAAACTTTATGGTTGTATTTTCAGTAACAGTTCCCTTTTGGAGAAGCAGAAGTGCATATCTTTACTATCACTCTAGATAAGCTTTAGTCATTGCAAAGTTTATTATGGTAGATAACAGATTTAATTTAACAGTTTGACTGTTTTCCACAACTCTGGGATGTACAGTGGTGTGAAAAACTATTTGCCCCCTTCCTGATTTCTTATTCTTTTGCATGTTTGTCACACAAAATGTTTCTGATCATCAAACACATTTAACCATTAGTCAAATATAACAAAAGTAAAAACAAAATGCAGTTTTTAAATGATGGTTTTTATTATTTAGGGAGAAAAAAAATCCAAACCTACATGGCCCTGTGTGAAAAGTAATTGCCCCTTGTTAAAAATAACCTAACTGTGGTGTATCACACCTGAGTTCAATCTCCGTAGCCACCCCCAGGCCTGATTACTTCCACACCTGTTTCAATCAATAAATCACTTAAATAGGAGCTGCCTGACACAGAGAAGTAGACCAAAAGCACCTCAAAATCTAGACATCATGCCAAGATCCAAAGAAATTCAGGAACAAATGAGAACAGAAGTAACTGAGATCTATCAGTCTGGTAAAGATTATAAAGCCATTTCTAAAGCTTTGGGACTCCAGCGAACCACAGTGAGAGCCATTATCCACAAATGGCAAAACATGGAACAGTGGTGAGTCTTCCCAGGAGTGGCCGGCCGACCAAAATTACCCCAAGAGCGCAGAGACGACTCATCCGAGAGGTCACAAAAGACCCCAGGACAACGTCTAAAGAACTGCAGGCCTCACTTGCCTCAATTAAGGTCAGTGTTCACGACTCCACAATAAGAAAGAGACTGGGCAAAAACGACCTGCATGGCAGATTTCCAAGACGCAAACCACTATTAAGCAAAAAGAACATTAGGGCTCGTCTCAGTTTTGCTAAGAAACATCTCAATGATTGCCAAGACTTTGGGAGAATACCTTGTGGACTGATGAGACAAAAGTTGAACTTTTTGGAAGGCAAATGTCCCGTTACATCTGGCGTAAAAGGAACACAGCATTTCAGAAAAAGAACATCATACCAACAGTAAAATATGGTGGTGGTAGTGTGATGGCCTGGGGTTGTTTTGCTGCTTCAGGACCTGGAAGGCTTGCTGTGATAGATGGAACCATGAATTCTACTGTCTACCAAAAAATCCTGAAGGAGAATGTCCGGCCATCTGTTCGTCAACTCAAGCTGAAGCGATCTTGGGTGCTGCAACAGGACAATGACCCAAAACTCACCAGCAAATCCACCTTTGAATGGCTGAAGAAAAACAAAATGAAGACTTTGGAGTGGCCTAGTCAAAGTCCTGACCTGAATCCAATTGAGATGCTATGGCATGACCTTAAAAAGGTGGTTCATGCTAGAAAACCCTCAAATAAAGCTGAATTACAACAATTGTGCAAAGATGAGTGGGCCAAAATTCCTCCAGAGCACTGTAAAAGACTCATTGCAAGTTATCGCAAACGCTTGATTGCAGTTATTGCTGCTAAGGGTGGCCCAACCAGTTATTAGGTTCAGGGGGCAATTACTTTTTCACACAGGACCACGTAGGTTTGGATTTTTTCTCCTAAATAATAAAACCATCATTTAAAAACTGCATTTTGTGTTTACTTGTGTTATATTTGACTAATGGTTAAATGTGTTTGATGATCAGAAACATTTTGTGTGACAAACATGCAAAAGAATAAGAAATCAGGAAGGGGGCAAATAGTTTTTCACACCACTGTATATACAATACAGTTATATAACCTACTGTAATTTTTGGCTAAAAACCAAACAGTTTGTCCTATATGATTAAAATTAGATAATATCACCAAACACATCACATTTATTCACATTACTGGTACATTTGAAAATAATATATTGATTTATTATTTGTTGTTTTAGACATTATGTCATTTGACTAGTAAAACAATATTTCATTTCAATTAGCTCACAGGAAATACCTGGTTTCAAAATAAGTTTCATTCATAGCGTCATGCAATATCAAGTAAGTCTGTTTGTCTCCATTGCTAGAAGTAACAGGTTCATAGGAAATCTAGCCTGGTGGAGATTCAATGATGGACAGATTAATGATAACTCTTTATCCTGAGCCCTTGGTAAAGGAAGCACTAATATCTTTCTTTCAAAATATTCTCCTTTGACATTTGAAAAGTATGTTCGCTGTAAGTACACAGCATAAGATTATAGAGAAAACACTAATTTCTTTGCATCTTTGGTGTACTGAACATTCATATAGTTCCAAGTTACAGTAACTCAAGTGTTCCATCTGGCTGTTTCACAGTAAATTTTAAGGAAACAGCTGTATCTTTTATTTCTCTCTATTTAAAAAAAAATCTTACAACGATACAAAACTTTTTTCCTGCAATGAGATGTGATCTTTTGACGGCGAGACGGTCAAGTCACGTCATACTTACAACCTTTGGAAGCAAGTCCCGTGATACACATACAGAGCAGGTTAGAGATAAATGAAGTAGGAAAATTCGAAAGTCTCACAAAAATGAGAGTAAACATCACATTAGTGCAAACAAATGGAAAATAGGCGTGTAGGCGAGTGAAGTGCAGATCATGCGGCACAGCAGCAGCAACAAAGCAGCTGATTAAGCAAAGAGGAGGTAAAAAAAAAAATTTGTTTCCAGTTGTGTCACCGTTTAAAAGGGGTTTCAGAGGAGTGGACTTTGTCTCCTTGGGGTGCATTCAGCCCCCTTTCACAATGGCACATAACGCTGCCAGTGAGGGGTTGGCAAGCAAAGCAAGCAGGGGGCAAAGCCCCCTAGGAACTATAAAGGTAATCATCAGTCATAATATGTTATGAATGTATATGTATGCTAGAGCTGGCCACATCTTTTATTTATAATTTCTAAATTTTATTAAGATTAAAGTCACATTACAATACATAAAACAATTCAATCAAAAGTGCAATTTCACTGTCCACAGGTGTCACTATATCTGCAGTTTTTTCTTTTCAAAACTTTTTACTGAGCACTTTTTCAATTGAATTATTTAATTCAAATAATAATTAATTGGCCTTTTTTAACTAATATTGTGTAATTACTTTTTAAGAAGAGTATTTTTTTTCTCTTTGGTCTCACACTGATCTGCCTGCTCAGGTCACCAAATCACAATGCTGACGAACACCATCCTGAGGCCTGGATCTAACGGTAAGATCCACAGATCTTATACCAAGATCTGCTCGAGATCAAGAGAAGCCAGTAGAGACAGTCTGAGCATCTAGTGAAGATGCATCCTGGATTCCTCACCCGTGAAGTGTACCAAACAAAACTCACCCGGTAGAAGTCTACAGGGAGATGCAGAACATGCTGGAAGGATTATATCTCATAGTTGGCCTGTAGGTGCCTCAGTCTTTAAAAAAGGAGATGATAACTACTTGTGAGGTTAGGAAAATCTGATGTGATGGAACTCTATCTAGCAGAATGGAAATGAGATATGGCTGCAATATTTAGGTCTGAAAAGATTATTCAACATCAAAGATAATGTCACCAATAAATATTTGTCAACAGATATATCTGTTGTTAATTATTCATATACATTTTCAAAGCATGCCTTCAGCTAGAGGTCTACTTGCCCATGTTTTAAAGGGACTCATCTCACTCACATCCATTTCCACACTGAACAAACCTCATTTCCACCTACTGTACTTCCAGCTGAAGCACAACTACCCCTCATGCAGTACACAATGCTTGGGTGGGGTCAGACATCAAGGGGTGTATGTCATTAGATATGTATGATCTTCATCCTTTTAATATATTCAGTACTATTTTTTACTTATTTAATCCACAGTAATGATATAAACTACTTATCAACAACCTAAATATTGTATCAGAATGCAGGGGTAGGTTTCGTTATATGCCAATCTGACACGTGCATCCCATTCCATTACACAGGAACAGGCTTAACATATAAGTGAAAAAAACAGCCACTTAGGACCCCATGCTAAAAAGGAGCCTGCTAAAAGAGAAATCTGCACATCATCTGGTGAGTATTTAGGTTTATTGGATTTATTAATGAAAAACAAAATGAAAGAGCATGTTTTAGTGCTTATTTGAATGCACCTCCTGACATCCTTTTTGGAGAAGCGGGCTGTTTCATCCTCCCTGGACCCTTTTCAGGCAGCCAGTTATAACAATCGCGAGGAATTCTCAGGAACTTTAGAAACAACCACATAAACTGCGAGCTGAAACCAAAGGGCTTATAGCATAGGCTTTCAACAGCAAAATGAAATGTACAGCAGCTATCCCTCTGGGTAAGACAAATGGGAGAATAAAGGAGGAATCAAAGAAATTCTTGGAGAAACTCTTGAAATATATGACTTTCTTCCATGCTTCTCCCTAGTCTACCCCACAATGTGGTAGCACAAGTACTGAATGTTATGCTCTAGCAGCCTTCCCTCCTGCAGTCTCAGAGGCAGAGAAATGTAAAAATGCTAGGACTAAAATTACCAGAACTCCTAAAGTGAAAAAACAGATGAAAAAGTAACTGAGCCTCACCCTTTCATTATAACAATACTGCCATTACAAGTGATGAACCCAGTCTCTGGCCAAATCAACTATCAGATAAAGACTGCTATTCACTTGTGAGAAATGGGCTGGTTTAGGTGAAAAATAAAGCTTATCCTGTTAATAATGATGCCTGCAAAATTACTAACACTAATTTTTATTTACAAATATAAAATGGAGAAAGGATTAGTAGATCATGTGTGGTGTACAGTGAGGAAAATGATAGTATGGTGTTCTTTTGTTGCTGTGTTTTGGAAGTCTGGGAATAGTAAGCAATTCAGTGAAGATGGCTACAGTGCTTGGAGAAATTTACCAGCTCAATTAAAGCACCATGAAAAGTCTGCACAACACATCTGTAATATCAACAGCTGGCACAATCTCTCTTAGAGGCTAAACACAAAATTAGTCAGCTCTTCCATCTCACACACACACTCACACATTTATTTGCAGTTTTAGTGTAGTTTTCTAATACATAGTTTGTTCTCTTTGTATTTTCACCAAATCTTTTGTGTTTCACTGTTAGGCTGTTTTCTAAACTTTTTGTCTGGCAGTGTGATTTATGCATCAGCTTTCATGGAGAAGAATAGGTAGGAAGGTGAGCCCCATAACCGTGTTTGCTTAGAGCCCCCAAAACATTAAGTCTGCCCCAGCCGTTATGTGTCAGTCTACAAATGCCTTGTCTTATATGGTAACTCTCAGACACCCAACCCTACAGTACTTCCTCACAAGCACAGCAACACAAAATTGTTGTAAACTAATAAGCACATGAAATGATGTAATGCTTGCTATCTCAATGCTTTTATTTTTACGGGTAGTTTTCACTGTCGCAGAGTAGCTGATGGGTTGTTTAACAGAGAGAGAATTGCTGATATGTTTTGCAAAAATGTACTCCAATATTGGCTGCATTAATTATACAGGACTCCATGAACACAATAATCTTGTCTCGTGTATAAAAGAAATCTATCCAACTTTTCTATTCACTAGTGAAAAATTTAGAACACCATGAAATGTGTACAAAGTTCATGTGACTAAGAACTCAGCAGCATCAGGCACAAAATGGCTCCTGGATGGGATTACTGTTCATTGCAAAGCACTTGAACACACACATCCACGCTCACATACATTTAGAATGGTCAATAAGCAATAGATAAAAAGGTTCCAATTTGTACCAAAAATGCAAAATACTATAAGATAAGAGGTATAACTTTAAAAGATAGATTCATTTTATGAGAAAGGCTCAATTGAAAATCTAACATTTTCATTTGCCTTTGTCTCCTAAAGCACCTATGCTGCCAGAGTTTAATGAGCCATCAACCAAACCAAACACGTTCTGTATCTCTGCAGCCTGGAGCTTCCCTCCTGGAGTCATAAGTAAGTTGACTTGACTCCAATGGCACCAATAGAGTCTAGCTGCAGACCTCCAGAGCTCCACCTGGTTGCACTATGATTAAGGTTAGGGCTGTGAGGGGTCTATCTGACTCAAATAATGATGACCATCAAGTAAGTCAACTCTACCTACTTACAGGACAAGTGTGGAGGCTCTGGGTAACAGAGATATCTCTCCCAATAAAATAATATAACGTACAGTATTTCTTGTTTGCAACTCTTACTAGCATCAGAAAATATGTATAACTAGGAAATTTTACAAACAGAAATTAGTAAAAAGTTCTTTGTGTTGTTATGTACAGATATTTCCGGTCAGATTATGCAAATCTGATCATGGATCAATAAATAACTGTATTTGCAAATGTATAAAAATTATACCCTACTGACCAGAATGTCTACATTTGCTTGTTGATGCCAGTACTCATGGTTAGTTGTTATCCATGAATATTCATTAAACAATAATCCCTCATGGAACTCTTTTAAACACTACCATTTGACAACATTTTTAAAACAAAAGTGAATTACTTAAAAATCTATTTGCAACATTGCCTGATCATAAACTTCAGGTGCTATGCTCATTAGTATCATTAGAACACTCCCTAAGCACTTTGGTACTTGTTGTAAAGGACAGTTAGTTTGTCCTTTTTTGAGAAAGAACAATACAAGAGGAATGAGATGAAATTATGGGAACCTTGAATTGTGGGCTGTGTGTCCATATACATATAGTGTAGTGAAATACTGAGCGACCATATCAGTGTCCTTGCCACATTCAAGGTATTAGAGATGCCCATCTCCCTGTCTTTTTGGTGACTGAAATGTTATGTACAATTGATTTCTTCTTGATAATTTGTAATATACATGGTGACAACTGGTGACTTTTTTGTTAGGATGCTATAAATTGGACTTGGGCTAAAATTGGAGGTGGAGATTGAAACATGAAGATTTATTGCATTTTAAGTGTTGGAGATTCAAGCATCTAGAAGCAGCTAGCAACAACAATAGTGTATCAAGTCCACCACTTTGTTTGGGCCACATTAAATCATTCCTTTCATGTAAGTCTGTCTTGTTTAAAAAGACTGAACACATTATGGGGGAACATTTTCCACTAAAGTTTCCATTATAAAACCTAAATAATCCACTTTAAGATTGTGGGGGTAGACTTTGGTATCAACATTTGCATAAGACAGTAGCCATAACTGCACCAGTCCATTGCAAGATATACTCACTTGGACATGAGGAGCCAATTTAAATCTGCCAAGTTAACTTAACGTGCACAATTTTGGGAGGGGGATAAAACTAGAGCAGCTAGAGAAAAATCCACACTGACACAGAGAGAATATTTAAACTGCAACTACAGGCCAACCACTGAAACACTATACAACTTGCTGACACAATAACATCATAAAGTAAACTCAAGATGCCTGGAAACTTTAAACTTACACCTACAGTCCTTTCTCATTTAGAACTGGGCCACCTCTTAAAATTGGTCCTGCTTGAAAAAGCTCTGGCTTCCAGCAACCTTGAATAGAAATAAACTTTGCACATTAGATTAAAATATATGCCTCTATTCTGTAGGACATTGTGGTGTACTTTCAGTACTTATGCTCAGATGCTGCAGACACCTCAGCAGACATTTCTTCCCCTACTATCCTGTCCCATCCTACTCCAGCTCCCCCCACAGACTTAACATCCACCAAATAATTTTGGTTCAGTCACATCTACAATTTTCGAAATTAAATGGGCTTGGATATCTTATGTTTTATTACTCAATTATGTTTACCTCTGTTGTAAAACACTTTGGATAAAAGTGTCTGCTAAGCAAATACATGTAAAATGTAATATTCTCCCATTGTTTGCTTAGGTTGCTTTTTGGTCTTTCAAATTTCTCCACAGTCTAAAGCTGTTAAGTCAATTGTTCAAAGTCATCTGCAGTGGTAGGAGTACCGTATGTGTCAGTATACAGAATGACTGCTTTTGCACCTTGCTGTCCTGTCTTTACTGTATTTCTTCCAAGATCCAGCTTCAAGCAGCCCTTGTTTGAATGGATTGATATGAGCAGTTTTTACGTATATCATTTTTATTAAATGGGCGGCACGCTGGCACAGTGGGTAGTGTTGCTGCCTTGCAGTTAGGAGACCCAGGTTTGTTTCCCGGGTCCTCCCTGCGTGGAGTTTGCATGTTCTTCCCGTGTTTGAGTGGGTTTCCTCCCACAGTCCAAAGACTTGCAGGTTAGGTGCATTGGCGATTCTAAATTGTCCCTATTGTGTGCTTGGTGTGTGTGTGTGCCCTGCGGTGGGCTGGCACCCTATCTGGGGTTTGTTTCCTGCCTTGTGCCCTGTGTTGGCTGGGATTGGCTCCAACAGACCCCCGTGACCCTGTAGTTAGGATATAGCGGGTTGGATAATGGATGGATGGATTTTCATTAAATAAATAAATCTATTTCAAAGGCCTGCGGTGGGTTGGCACCCTGCCCAGGATTGGTTCCTGCCTTGTGCCCTGTGTTGGCTGGGATTGGCTCCAGCAGACCCCCGTAACCCTGTATTCGGATTCAGCGGGTTAGAAAATGGATGGATGGATATTTCAAAGGCTTAGCAAAGCCTGTCCTGGTGGCACTGTAGGGATATTCCTTTAACATAGTTATTTAATTTTGCATGATTAGTGTTTCGGACTGCACAAGGAAACTGTGAACTGAGGAAAATTTCTAAAATGATTTACCAAAAGTCATCAATTTGTATTTGCATTTGGCAATCCTCCAAAGTAAAGTGCCTTCAGGCTGCCTTTGGCTTCTGGAAAGAATGTTTAGAGAAGATATGTCAAGCAGATGCAACTATTGTCTGATGAATAAAAATAAAAACCAGTCAGCAGTTAGATTATAGAAAAAGGCTGCACTTTTTAATAATGTATAGAAGTCTATTTTGCAAGCACAGGCAGAGCAAAGACAGATTGCACCAACAATATTTTGTTTCAACTTTCTAAAATGCATTTGTGTGTTTTTTACTTAACATGCATACTATATAATAAAACATACACTACATTTATTCAAGCCCTTGTCTTAACAGTAACTGCTTTTGAAAATAAAATACAGTATATTTTACAAAAGCACATTTCTACTTGTTTGATTTTTTTATATAAACGATAGACGATCGACTGTTGAATGGTTTAGGTGGTGCCATTTTGCCTATTGTCATTCTTTCTGCATGCTCACCCACACTGTTCTATTTATTAGATGATTTTTTTTTTTTTTTTATATATCACAGTCTTATTTTCCAAGGTGCTACCATGTACCAGATTTTTGAAGCTCCTGTGATATCTTCTTTCTTTGATTTATATGCTGTGACTATGTAATTTGTATAGTTATTTGTTCTGTGAAAGCTACACTAAAGACAATTGTTAGTTTTTACTAGAAGATTGTCACCATATTAGAATCAGATGCTTACTTTGATGGTATTGCTCCATAACCAGCACATTGCTTCAAGTATATCTGGGGAAAAAAAAACACACCATATTCTCACGGACTTTCACCTGAGATTCTAGTTTTCTCCTGTAGTCTAAAGCCCTGCTCTCAGGTTGATCTGAGAATCTGTCTCTTTCTTTTTCTTGCTATCTGTATCTTTTCCTAGAACTCTGGCTCCTCTTCCTCAGATTAGTGAAATGCTTGCCCATATCTTATTTCCCATCTCTACAGTCATTCTGTCTTTGGGGTTGGGTTGGCTTTAAGCCGCATTCTGCGGTCACGTCTGGCCAAGCTCTGCGATTACTTCCAGGGTTGGTTTATTTGCAGCAGGAACACCAGGTGCTCAGTTCCCTGCTGCTGTACATTTGTAAAAGGCACAAATTGCCAGAAGGCAAAAAGAAAGAATAATGACAAGCAGATAGCTAATTTATAAGGAAGAAGGCTTAGTCCTAGTGATGAACAAAAAAAGAAAAGTCAAAGCGTCAAGGATTAGTCATGAATACCACTTGGTGTGATGACCCCAATGCTACAGAGAAAGGGGTCAAAACTAGGACACAAAGCCTTGCATGCCACATTTTACACAGGCGTCCTGTGATGACATAATGCATTATACGATTGCTATGTTATGTGACTAGTAACAGGCACAGTAAGAGTAAATAGTATAGCCATGGCCATGAAAAACAACCACACAATGTCACCTTCCAGAAATTAAATATCTTTGTGAATAACATCAAACACAAAGATGAAAAAACAAAACAACAAAACAGCTAGCAATAAATAAAAAAGGTAAAGATAGATGCTCTTATGCCATGCCTGAAAAAGTCATGAAAAACATTTGAACAAAGGATTGAAAGACAAAATCTTAAACCGAGTAGGATAATACATACTTTAGATAACACATTAAATAAATTTGAAAATCAGAAACGTTTTAACTACCAAAAAATGTTTCTTGAATTGTTAGCTATTAGTTAAGGCATCATGTCTGAAAACTTGAGTTGTGACATCACTTGAAGTTGCACAGTAGTGGTAGAATTCTAGATTTTGTAATTCCCCAGACCTTATGTAAACATAGACATTTCTTTCCTTAGCTGTCATCAAATAAAAATGATTCTGACAGCTCTTAAAATTAATATTTACATAGTTTATTCACATACAGATTTAAATCAGACCTTTCTTGCATTCTTGGACAATAAACCATTGTTGTGTTTTAGTTTACCAAATTTATGTTTTGGATGCCTGTAGCAGTTTTATTAAGAAATAGAAAGAAAAAAAGGCAAGTTTTTCCTTGTCTCACTGTTCATTCGTAGGTCTGCGTGTTAAAATGAAGTTGTCTCAGGCTGGTAATTTTAACATGTCATCATGGAGGCAGGGTCAGATTAAGACCTTTAGATGCTCTAAGCACTTGAAAGATTTTGCCGTTCTCATATATATGAGCTGCACTCACTCTCAGTGGACGACTGAATGGCACAGTCAATGCGACAAAGACAAGAATAATCACGTGAGCCTCAGGAGGCTATATGGCAGTTACTAGAATCTAATTTTGTTGTATTCCTGAGATTAATATGTATACTTAACCTCCATTATTATTATTTTACTATTGAAATACATATATGTATTATTTTTTCATTTAATGTGGGAGTTCCTTTTTGAGGAAACTGGTTGAGCTGCACCATTTGCAATTTTGCACCATATGGTCCATGGTAAATTCAGCAATGGAAAATTTCTGTTTTGGCCCCCCTTCTCTTGATACCCTAAACACATGCTTATTTTGCCTAATGGTTAATCCAGGCCTGCATGGAAGCGTTTCCAGAAAAAGCTGGATAGCAAGACAGAAACCTGTTCCAACAAAGAAGAACATAAACACTTGTCTCTCATTTGCAGGGAAGCACTTGAATGATCCCAAATTATGACTAGGGGACACCGAATTGGAATTTTTGAATTGGGTCCCCTTACGTCTGCTTTAAAACATACACAGCCCTCCACAATATAAACATCATAGCAACAGTCAAACTTGTGATGGTGTAATGCTTTGTTGCCTCAGAACCTGGATGACTTGGCATAATTAAATGAGCCATGAATTCTGTTTTGTGTCAGAAAAAAGTTTTAAGAAGAATGTATGGTCATTTGTCATCAAAGTGAAAATGAAGCATAAATTTGGACTGCCCTTGTCACCTTGTGACCTTAGCCCAATATTACTCCAGTGGCCTGACATAGAATCACACTGTTTATGCTTAAAAACCTACCAATGTGTGGCAGAAATCAATATCTTAATTAAAGAAAGAAACTTATCCTCTAACAGGACAAATCGGTAATCAGGCAGGAGAAAAGATTGTCTATTTGCATCATTTATTACTCTTCAGGTAATGCATGAAGAGGGAGTTCTTAATAATAATAATAAATTTCATTTATATAGCACCTTTCCCATGCTCAAGGCACTTACAGAATATAAGAAAGAATGACAGGGTATACAGTATATAGCATTGTACAAACCAAATAATTAAATACAGAAGATTATGACAGTGAATTCAGAGAAAGCCTAACAGACAACATAATTGATGGTCTAGCACACAAACACAGATTACATGAGCATCTTGACAGAGAGGTAAACTGAGAGAAGGGTAATAAAGTCAGGCAGAGCTAAAAGCCTTCCTGAACAGATGAGTTTTGAGTTGTTTTTTAAAAGAATTCATGGGGTCAGCTGATCTGATTAATTTCAGTAGGTCATTCCAGAGTCTGGGTGCTATACAGTTGAAGGCCTTGTCACCCATGGAGTGTAGATTAGTGTGGGGCACAACAAGATTGCCAGAATCAGAGGACCTTAGTGGTTAGGCAGGCACATAGTGATGGAGAAGGTCATTGATGTAGTTTGGCGCAAGGTTATTTAAGGCTTTGTAGGTTATTAGTAGGATTTTATATTCGATTCTGTAAGACACAGGGAGCCAGTGAAGACGGAGCAGGATGGGTGTGATGTGCTCGAGCTGCTGGTTGGAGTAAGGACTCTTGCAGCTGAGTTTTGAATAAGCTGGAGCTGTGATATGATTAGAAGGGGCACCTACCAGCAGTGAGTTACAATAATCAATGCGGGATGTGATAAAAGCATGGACAAGTTTCTCAACATTAGAAAAGGAGAGGAAGGAGCGAACACATGATATGTTATGGAGGGGAAAGTAAGAAAGTTTCTTAATGTGATTTATGTGGGTGGAATAAGAAAGGGAGGAATCAAAAATGACACAGAGATTCTTTGCAGTCGAGGCAGGTCTAATGACAGCATAATCAGAATGAGAAACAACTGACATACATACAGTATCAATCAATGCATACATTTTACTCTGGTTGGTTTGTTGGTTTATATCCAAACTACCCTTGATATTTCTGTGTACGTAACAACCATCCATTCTGGTTGTCCACAGGACATCTGCTGAATTCTTAGTCATGTGTCATTACAATCTGTGGTTCATTTACTCTTACTCTATTTCTGGCGCTGCGCGAGTGGCAGCCATTCCAGCAGTTCTGTGTATGACTTTATCTTTTTACCTTTTTTTCTCTATCTTTGTATCTATCTATTTATCTAAAAAAAAAAAAGTGAATTTCCCCTTGGGATTAATAAAGTATCTATCTATCTATCTATCTATCTATCTATCTATCTATCTATCTATCTATCTATCTATCTATCTATCTATCTATCTATCTATCTATCTATCTATATGACCTTTATCTGGTTTTTCAATAGGCCTGAACAGGACTCTGACATGTATTAATCCTTTATGCTATTTCTTTAAGATGAATGCTATCTTTTAATATAGAAAGCAAATCAAAACACTTTATCCTAATTTTCTGCAAGAAATACAATTGGCATTATGTCATTGTTGAATCTTTGTACAGGTGATGCGATTAAAACAATAAGGATCAAAGTCAGTTAGGCTTGTATTGAGTAGGGCTTCTGTTTTCAAGCCTGACTATGCTCAAACAGCTGTCCCTAATTACCCCATTAATTGGGTTGATATAATGAATTAACTAGGGACAATTTATTTTATCACTCAGTAATAAATTGGTATTTAAAACTTTGTTCATTAGTTTCATGAAATAAGATAAAAAAACGTGTAACTTGCTTGCTAGTGTGCCGGTTATTTAATTTTAGATTTTGTATCCAGCACAGAGGGTTCTTTCTATCCTGGATTGTGTTTCTTGATGCAGAATTGACTAGAACCAAATACTATACCTTTCGTACCCTGACAGAAAATAATTACAAGAGAGAGAATATGGCACAAAAGAGATATGTGTATTTAACTTGCTTTACAAGGTAACATTCATTCCTAGAAATATAATGCATAACCCTGTATACATACATATTTAGGCCAGATAGAAGCATAGGGACATCACAGTCAAGTGGGAGAATGCTGACAAATCTGATGTCCCATCCAGCAGCTGGGAATGTTGGTGGTATAGTGACGCCTCTGACATCGTGCTGGATCCTCGTCATTATAAACATTCACATAATTACATATTTATGGAATTTATGTCAGAAACTCTGAGTTTTGTAACCATATTGGTTAAATGGTTAGACACACATCAGCACTTCCCAAAACAACCTTTTTGTGTCCTTCACATGTTTTCTCCCTAACCTGACCTACAGCTGTCATTTGTCAGTCTTCCTGGCTGTCTCTCTCTCTCTCTCTCAGCTGAATTGTATGGTTTTGTGAAACAAATTTTACAAATTACATTGGCACAAATAATCATCTTGACACAGGGCCAAAACTTTGAACAACAGAGGGAATCAAGTAGGGACAAATTCTTTTTCATGCATTATAGATAACTATCAGATGACTAATTTTCTCTGTTATTCAGTTTAAGTGTAACTTTAACAAAATTTGTAAATTAGATAACATTTTACACCCCCCTCTGTGAGCTTTACAAATACCCCTTAAATGGGTTAAAATATATTATTATTTCTGTAATTTTTGTTTGCCACTTTCTATTCTAAGGGGAGCCAAGTTTGTCTGAAACTGAAAAATCTTTCTTGGAAATGGAAAATATGTAGAATAATATAAATTGGGCATTTCTTCAAAGATTACTCTTTAATTTTATACATAGCTGCCCCTTCCTCCACACCTTCCTAAACACAGATCAAACACTTTACGTTAAATACAGTTTAAATAAATAATTTTGTTTTAAGTTTATTTATTCTTAAAGGTTTTGGACATGAAAGAACCTTCTTGTATGGTTGTTGTCTATAGGACCAGGTTAATTATTGTTATTGTTATGTTTGTTTTACCATGGTGTCATTTTGATAATGCATTGGTGGCATCATTGTGAGTTTCGGATGCTAGGACACAGGACCCAGTTGCTAGGCCACACCCCTATAAATTGCATCACATGGCTCCATTGGTAAGCCACTTTAAAGCCGGCATTGTGTGCCCAGTTATGTCAGAAAATATTGTAAATAGTTTCCAGTGCACTACTGTGATCTTTGGTTTAAAAATTATAGCAAGACATTTTTTGACTGCAGTTTTCCCTAGCATTTTCTGTACTGGTGCCTGGTTCTCTTGATCTTTTGCTTTTGACTTTTGTTATGTTCGGGTCCATATCCTGATCTCTTTTTGTCAGCTTCATTTTGTAGCAGGAAAGTTTGGGCTTAAAAAAGCAGATGAGCTTTGCCTAAACTGCAACCCAGCTGAATTGTGAGCTCTTCTATCTGACATTTTATTTATTTTTCTGCAATTTTTACACAGTGGCAATACAATACCTTAGATACTACAACTGTCATTTTATAATTGATATTGTTAGTTTACTTCTCAGTGCTAGCTCTTCACAATGTTTACTTATTTGTTTCTGTCTGTTCATATTTTCATATCATACAAGTCACATCTATTTAACTTTGAGTGTTCCTTTGGAAAGAAACAACTGTAGCAGATTAAACCTAATATGGCTGATCAACCTGAGAGTGTAAATCCCAAAAGATGGAGAACTTGTGCAAATATTTTTAATTTTCTCATTTTTCATTTAATCAATCATTAATACTTTGTAAAGTTTTTGTGTATTGGAAACATCTTGCATTGTGCTGTTCCCAACGAAAATTAATCACGGTAATTTTAGAAAAGTATCTCTCTCTTAAGATATTGTGCAGATATCTCAAAGGATTATCTTGGTAGTCCTAAATCATCAGATGAATGAGCAGATACAATGCAGTGTGCTGACTGAGCCAGTATTTGAGTGGACACACTCCTGGTTTGGCAGCATTGTTTGAATTTTCACTTTGAAAAACCAGGGACATCAGTGAGAATCTTGTTTTTTTGACTTTGTAATTTCCATTAATTGTATCATTAAGCCTCATTGGCTGGTAAGGAAACTGGAAACAAAATGCAAGTTCACAATGTATTAGATTGTAAACATGGATGAATTAAATACCAGCTGTAATTATAGCTATTTCTCATTGAAGTTTCCCCTTTTGTATCTGTATTCTAGCTTCTGTTTTCAGAGTGTAATGTCTTTGATTTATCAGTGGACTGGGGAGATGTATATAGAAAAAATACTGATAGACTGAACAGGCTTAATACAATGGCAAGTGCAATAGTTGGAATGAATTGAATTCAATAAAATATGAAAAACAAAAGTAGATTTTGAGAAAGTCCATATTTATAGTGAAGTGTGTGTGTGTAATTCCCTCTGCTCAGTGTTTTGCCAGTTGTGTAAGTCCTCTTTGTTTTACGTAGAGGTTCAGGCAATCTTTTTCTGCCTACAGATATTTATGAACTGAATAGTACACAAATACACGGTTTGTCAAAAACTCCTCAAGACATCTCAACAAACCTTGTATTTCTCCATCTTTTCTCACTAATGTCTTCAGGTGCACAGTACAGTCCATCCTCACTGGCTGCATCACATCCTGATATGGCATCTGCTCTGTTCAAAATCATGAAGCCCTGAAGAGCGTGGTGAAGGCAGGTCCAAATATTACTTATTGGGACATACACAACAGTTGCTGCTTTAGAAGGGCAAATGATATAGTTAAAGGCTTCAACCATCCTGTAAAGAGTTCTTAGGTTTTTGGTTTCCTTCTGTCTGGCAAACACTCCAGAACCATTGGCACTTACATGCATAGGTTACGGGTCAGTTTTTATCCACGGATCGTAAGGTTACTGATCAGCCAGACAGAACAGCAAATAATGTAACAAAAACTGTATATATACTGTGGATTCAGAAGTATTCAGACATCAACAACATTTAATTCTATAGTGCATTTTCATACACAGGATGTAGATCAAAGTGCTTTACAAAACATTTTAGAAATAGTTACAAGAACAGAAAAACAATTAAATTAGGTAAAAAAAAATAATGAATAAATAACTATAAATCAATATGGGCTTATGTAAAATACATATATAACTAGCAGAAAGGTAGTTATGTATAGTATCGTATTCTAAGACTCTAAAGACATTTTCAATGATAAGGGGAAATGGTTGGGAAGACAGAAAAAATACTTTTAAAAAATCCAGTTAAACTGGCAAAAGCAAATATGCAGGGGTTCCAAGGCCAAAAGACCACCCATACCCCATTGGGCTTTCCCTAACACAAATGTACTTAGGTCTTTCCTTATTGTGTTTTAGGCCTCATTATTGAGGATTTGATGCACTGGGTCTCATTGACAGATGGTGTATCGACTTTTATTCAAACATCACAGGTGGCTGTACAGTGCATCAAACAGGTCATGGTGGTGGCACAAGCAGCCACCACAGAAAAAACAAAAAATGCAGAGAAAAATAGAGATATGTGATGATTGCAAATCCATGAAGAATATGATATTTCTATGCATGTACAGTCTATTAGTAGAACTAAAATGTAGCTACAAAGAGCCCAATTAAAATGTGGGTTTTAAGAAACTTTTTAAAAATGTTCCACAGTATCATTCAGGTGTATCTCTGGTGATAAAGTGTTTTAGATCATCTATGCATAACAGCAAAATGCTGCCACACCACTTCTTTATTGCTTGGCTTTTGGAATAATAAGCAGATCACCATTACGAGATCTAAAGTTATGACTTAGAATGTAGAGGGATAGGCACTCCAGAATATAGAAAGGAACAGGATTATTTAAAGCTTTATATACCATTAGTAGCAATGTATTGATGCTATAACTGGTGAGATGTGCTCATATTTTTATTTTCTAGTTAAGATTCCTGTTCCTGCATTTTGGGCTAATTGATTTCTTTCTTATACAGACCCAATAGGCATGTATTATAGTAATCTAGTTGACTAAAAACAAGAGTGTGAATTAATTTCTCAGCATCTTGCAATGTTATAAGAGGTCTAACATTTGTAATGTCCCTTAAATTGCAAAATGCAGTTCTAGTAATATGGTTGATGTGCAATTTAAAGCCAATCCATGATTACAATAAATATTTCTTTTTACTTACATATTGACTGTTAATAATAAGGGATCAAGTGAAATTTCTAACACCTTCACTATGTTTATTTTACCACCAACTAAGATTTTTGTTTTTTTCTTCTTAAAAATGACTGTTCATCCATTCAAATATGCAAGTAAGACATTGAATCAGAGGGCAGAGAGCATCATGGTCATCAAGGGCTATAGATAAATAAAGTTGTATGTCATCTGCATAACTATAGTAGCTCACTTTGTGTTTTGATACAATAGGAGCATGTACATTGAAAAATGCAGATGGCCTAGAGCAGATCCTTGTGGTACACAGTATACAAAATCCATCCATCCATTATCCAACCCGCTATATCCTAACTACAGGGTTACGGGGGTCTGCTGGAGCCAATCCCAACCAACACAGAGTGCAAGGCAGGAAACAAACCCAGGCTGGGCACCAGCCCACCACAGGGCGTACACACACACACACCTCCACACACCAAGAACACATTGGGGACAATTTAGAATCACCAATGCACCTAACCTGCATGTCTTTGGACTGTGGGAGGAAACCGGAGTTCCTGGAGAAAACCCACGCAGACATGGGAAGAACATGCAAACTCCATCCCATCATCTAAGACAGGGATCTCAAAATCCAGTCCTGGAGGGCCCAGTGGTTGCAGGTTTTCATTCTAACCCGTATCTTAATTAATGACCTGTTTTTGCTGCTAATTAACTGCTTTTGAATTAATTTTAATTGACTTTGTCACACACGAGCGAGTAGGAGGCAGCTAAAGGGCTCGAGTAATTGTAATAAAACATCCGATCAGGGGGCGGCAAAGTGCGCTGACTGTCTTTCTCAGGTCCCTACAGACCTATCCCGGGAAATCCTGCAAGGTTCCGGCACCTCTGAAGACATCAATTCCAAAGCTGGCCCCTTTGACATTACTTCCAAAGCCGGCCCCTTTGACGTTACTTCCAAAGCCGGCCCCTTTGATGACGTCACTTCTGGTTCCGGCCCCTTTGACATCAGTTCCTCTCAAGACCTTTAAAGTCTCCATCTTAGACTACTATAGCCAGTTCTGTTGTGGACTCTGTGATATGCACATTGTGTATGTGATTCAGAAAACCCTTTTGCAGCTGGGAAGAACAATATACAGGTGACTGCCCCAAACCTTTATAATGTCTTGGACTTATTTATTTGACAACTTGTTCTTGAAGATTCAGACCCAAAAAATATTTCTTTTTCCCTAATTAGCAGACAAACAATAATGAGATACAAAATGAACCAAAACATGACCAGCAAACTGTGTTGATCATACAATATCTGAAATTAAAAAGGATGGAAGTCTCAGGAATGCTGATTTGCTCAGTTCCCCAAAACATTTTAACAGAGCAAAATCAACAATTTTGAAAATGTTTGCTATTGCACAATTGTGAGCAGCAACAAGCTATGGAATTAAAGAACAGGTTTAATTAACAACAAGACTCAGTGCCTCATTAAGTAACTGGTTGGAGTGAAATTGCTTGGAGTTTGAAGACCTGACTTAGCTGTTTTTTTGTTGGCTCCTCATTTCACATTTCATTTTTGTTTAAGGAAAGAAATGAAACAATTCAGAGGAATGATGAAGAAAGTCCGGGGAACAAAGCTTAAACAAGTCAATTAAAATTAAATCAAAAGAAGTTAGTTAACAACCAAAAACAGGTCACTAATTAAGAAAAGGTTTAGAATGAAAACCTGCAGCCACTGCAGCCCTCCTGGACTGGAGTTTGAGAGTCCCAATCTAAGTTGATTTATAAAAATACTCTGATCTATGGTACTAAATATGTCTAGGGGAACAAGAACAAATATGTGACCTGTGTCTGTGCATGCAAGTAATTTACTATTTTCAGCATTAGAGCTTCTATACTATGATTCATTATAAAACCTTACTGAAATTAATCAAAAACAGAATGTTTTTAGTGGAGGGCTTTAGTTCAGACATTATTCTGGAGTTCAGGTAAACCTATTTGAGTGAAGGAATTTCATTCACTAAAAAGAGCATTCTGAAGTTCAACAGAGCCCCTTCACCATTTTCAAATTTTGCTATGATACAACCCTGTGCTAAAATCATTTAAATTGTTTTCCCCACATCAAGCAGCATCCAATATACCAGAATGACAAAGCAAAAGCAGAATTTTAGAAATTTTCAAAAATTCATTAAAATGTAAAAATGAATAATCACATTGGCACAAGTATTCAGACCCTTTACTCAGTATTTCTTTTAAGCACCTTTGGCAGTGATTACAGACTAAAGTCTTCTTGGGTCTGATTTGTAAGCCTTCACTCACCTGATTTTCTGCCATTCTTTTTTGCAGATCCTTTCAGGCTCTGCCAGGTTGACTGGAGACTGTTGGTGGTCAGCTATTTTCAGGTCTCTCAAGAGATGTTCATTTAGATTGAAATCCTGGCTCTGTCTGGACAACCCAAGAATGAATATTGCCAGGGTTGTCCCTAAACTACTCATGTACTGTATTGTGTTTGCTTTGTGCTTAGTGTCATTGTCATCGTCTTGTTAAAAGGTGAACATTCTGCTTAGACTGACATCCAAAGCACTCCAGAGTATGTTTTCACCTATAATATCTCAGTACTTTGCTTCATTCAGCTTTCCTTCAAACATGTCTAGTCTTCCAGTCCCTGCTGCAGAAAAACAGCCTGCAACATGATACTACCACCATCATGCTTCACTGTTGGAATGGTATTGCACAGGTGATGAACTGTGCCTGCATTTCATCAATCATGACTACAAATCTTGGTTTCATCAGACCAGAGAATTTTGTTTCTCACAATCTGAAAACCCTGCAGGTGCCTTTTTGTAAGCTCAAGCTCAGATCGGTGGAGAGTTGCAGTGATGGTTGTATTTCTGGAAGTTTCTCCCTTCTCCACACAAGTTCTCTGGAGCACAGCCAGAGTGACCATTGGACTCTTGTTTACCTCTCTTGCCAGATGGTCAGCTCTAAGAAGAATTGTAGTTATTATAAATGTGTTCCATTTAAGAATTATGAAGGCAACCAAGCCCATGGGAACATTCAGCGCTACAGGATTTCTTCTTGTAGCCTATCCTGGATCTGTGCCTGGGCACAAGACTGTCTCTAAGCTCTGAAGACAATTCTTTCAACTTTAAGACTTGGGTTTTGCTCTGACACACATTGCTAACTGTGGGACTTTCTATAGACAGGTGTGTGCCTTTCCTAAAGCTGTCCAATCTATTGAAATGACCACAGGTGGACTCTAAATAAGGTGTAAAAACATCTCAATGATGAGCAATAGAATGGGATGCACCTGAACCACATTTCAAGTGTCATAGCAAAGGGTCTAAATACTTATGTCAGTGTGTGGGGAATTAAACCAATACTTACAAATATATCCATCCATCCATTATCCAGCCCGCCATATCCTAACTACAGGGTCACGGGGGTCTGCTGGAGCCAATCCCAGCGAACACAGGGCGCAAGGGAGGAAACAAACCCCGGGCAGGGCGAACCCGGGTCTCCTAGCTGCGAGGCAGCAGTGCTACCCACTGTGCCACCGTGCTGCCCTTACAAATATATAATTCATATAATTGTATATATTTCTGTTTCTTGCATGCAATGTGTACATTTTCTGAATGTGCGTATTTTTGTTGATATTGTATCCTCAACACTTCTGAGAATTTAATTGTACTTGTACAATATGTACTAAGCACACGTGACAATAAACTTGAACTTGAACATAAGTTACATAATAATATCAGTGGCAGAAAACGGTTTGTCTGTGTGATTGGAGAAAATGCCATGTATCTGTATTTTTATACCTTAATGAGGTGTGTTGGCTACTTACGTTTTCTTTGGGCATTGATAATGAGGTGAACTGCATCTCATACACGTTTGGTTCCTGCCAAGTTTCATTTTTATGCATGTGTTAGATGAACATAGAATTAAGCGTTGTCAAACCTGTACTTAACATTTTCATTTGATTATTTCACCATTCTCTTCATTATTATATTTGCATATTAGTATGGTATAGAGGAGCCATGGTATTATCGTTCTTAAAGTTCATGGTCATTTCTCTCTTTTTCTTGACAACTTTAATTAGCGCTTCTTGGAACTTTTCATGTGAACTAATGAAACTATCAGTACTGCGTCATGTGTTTAAACTGAAAAGGTTTTATTTGGATTTATCAGTCATCATGTCTGACACAGTGTTAATTCCCCCTAGAACTTCTAGTGTAATTTAAAAAGTAGTATGTTATATCATGCTTAATAGGGATGTAAATCTTCAAGTTTAATGAAAGGCTGCAATCTCTCACATGTGCATGTCAGGCTTATATATTTGGTCATTTAATTTTTAAAAACAGTTTTACATCCTTTTTTTGAACCTAACACTTTAATTCCCTTGGGCATCTATAATATGTAAATTATTTGTTGCACTGTAACTGCACCACTAGCTGGTAGCAAGTATATATTTTTCTTTTTCACAAATCAGCTCAAGCAATTAGTGGATGACAAGTGGCAATTGTTGCTCTCTGTCGCCATCTGGAGACAATGAATACTAACGCAGTAGTAAAGTAGTAAAAGTAGTAAAATAGGAAAAAAATAGATTAAAAAATAATTAACCGGTACAAGGTGCAAGCAAAATGTATTATTAATTTAGCCTAACATTTGCATGAAATGAAGCAGCATTGACCCAGACTGGAGTAATTCTCTTATGTAGCACTGCAGTCCTGTGCATAAAAAAGTCACACACTGAAACCATCTGAAGGTTACATGTTGAAAAAAGTAAGATACTGAATACCTCACACTTGTGGTGGTGCAAGGTTAGATACTGCACCCCTCCCAAAATCGGTGTAACAAGCAGTCATCTAAACAAATTACTTAAACAAAGTGTTAACCAACTTTAGGCTTGCTGCTGCGTTCAAAACTGTTACTTCAAACACTAGTGTGACATCCTGCAAGTCTAAAAATAGGAGCAAATCTTGCTGAGCTAAGGGCATGTGTTCTGTATTTTAGATGTCTTTTCAGTATTGGTGGGTTAATGGAAGATTGTTCTTTGCATATATACTCTACTGGTCAAAAGTTTTAGAACACATCAGTTTTTCCAGATGTTCACCAAATATAATCAGTCGAAATGCAATGAATGAGGTAAAATGGTGAAAAGGTAAGCAGAAAATGTAAAGTTTAAGTTTGCAAAACCTGAAAAAGGAAATATCAGAATATTACACTTTCTTCAGAGAACATCTAATAGGTTATTACCTTTAGACATCCTGCAGCAATTAAAGTAAATTTAAGGTTTTCAAGCTAAAGCAAACAATTTGCACATGTGTCCCAGCTTCTTTTGAATACTTATAAACCCTCAGTCTGTCTTAATGCAGAGTTGGAACAGACTGTGTTACTACACCCTCTTAAGTACTACCTGGACAATACTACACTGTAGAGAGTTGTAAATTCCAGTGATAATGGCTAGAAAATGGCAGCTAAAAGGAATGAGACAGAGCTTTATTACCCTTAGAAATGTAGGCCTTTCATTTAGGGAAACTGCAAAAAATATCAAAATGTCAGTGAGTATGGTGTCCTACACAATCCAAAGGCAATTGGAAACTGGAAGAAACTTTGATAGATGAGATCTGGCAGAACCAAGGTCATGACCCAAGAAAACAAGTTTCTGAGGGTCACCATTTTGTGTGATAGGCACCTCACAGCACAACAGCTTCAAGTACAGCTTAAGAGTGGTTGAAAAAAATCAAGTCTCTGTTTCTACTGTGAAGAGGAGAATTTAAAGAACAAAATTGGGCATTGAAATACCAGTAATGGACTATTGCTGACTGGACAAAGTCTCCTCTTAAAGACTCTGTCATCTTCTGTGGACAATCAAACCCTGTCAAAGCACTGTGTTACATCTACAACAAGAATGCAGGAACAAATGTTGCTGTTTGAAAGAAATACAACTGCACTGAAATCAAATGTATAAAATGCATTGGCCTCTCTCTATATGGGCATCCTGAAGCTCTCTAAAGTAAATGATTTTTGGTGCATCAAAACCATCTTCTATGTCCCCTACCTTCAAAAGGTTATGTCCTGGGACTGGCTTCTTGGCATCACCTGGAATATGCACTTGAGTGACCCTGAGTTTGGATTCAGCGGGTTGGAAAATGGATGGATGGATGGATGGCTCGGCAGAGGATGTAGCCAATGAATGGAAAAAAGCACAGTGAAGTATGACTGTCTGCACCAAATCTGAAATCTGCATGGCAGTCTATGTATATATAGTCTGCAAAACCATCTACTGCTCTAACCAAGCCGTTGCTGTGGATGAGCTCATTGTAACCACCAAGGCTAAACTTGGCCTGAAGCAGTCCATAAAGAACAAGCAAATGAAGAGGGGTATCAAAGTTTTTATTTTGGCGATAGCAATGGCTACACTGTGGAGTTTATGATTTACGTAAGGAAGTCCAGTGCAGTTAGAGGGAAGGAACTGTAATTTGATGCAGCGTTTTGCTGGTCAAAAATTATTCTTGGAATCTGGCTATCACATTAATTGTGATAATTTCAATACCAACTCAGCAGTCTTCAGATATCCATCCGATATGGGATTTGGAGCTTATGGGACTTACAGTGACACCAGAATTGGAGCTACACACAGCACAGTCAATGTACTGATGAAGAAATCTACAAGGGGACCTTAGAAGTGGATCAGAGATGTAATGCTCATGTTCACAAAGTGAATGGACACAAGAGAGGTCAGTGTGTGCTCTACCCTGCACACTGCATACTCCAGGGAAACTGTAAAGAAGGCGTGTAAAACCAGCAATAGGTTACAATAGGTTGGAGTTTCTGACTGCTGTGGCTGTGAAGGACTACTGTACTACTGGTTCATGCTGGGAGGTGACCTGTCTGAGCAGCTAATTGGCTACTACTCTACAAGCAAGAAAAGAAAGAAGTGGGTACCTGACTGTGCTACACCATTTCTTTAACATCACTATTATAAACAGCTACTCCTCTGCCCACACCTGGGGCACAGAAAATGTAAGCTGTGTTAAAATAGTACTCCATACATGTGCAAGACATGCCCAGTGCCCCTATACAATATTCTGGACAGGAACTGTTATGAGGCCTACCACAGCTAAGTTTGCACTAACAAATGTGCACACCGAAGAGACAGGCAGAAATAACTGTGCATTGTTGTAAAAAAAGAAAAAAAGTAGGATACACAAATGGACAGATTTGCACTATCACCAAAAAATGTATTTTGCACACTGTTTATAAAAATGACTGCATTTTCTAAACCAACTTTGTGAGTTAAAGACATTATGTTTGATATATTTTATTTAGTAAATTAAAAAATGAAATATTTACTTTTTTTTAGTTTTTACATTTGCAAGCTATTTATTTAATTGTTAATGTATTATTCACATAGCATTTACATTTGGGTTGTGCAAATTGTAGAGATGTAAAGCACTACAGAATTCAGAGAAAATGACACCGCAGTAAGCACAAATACTATAATAAGCGAAGTGACTCATAGGACGTACAGAACAGTAAAGCATCAAACAGCAATATATAAATATGTACAGTGTAGTAGGAGAAGTACACTGTCATGTGTACAGAGTACTGTGAAATGCTTACTTACATGTCTAACCAACATGCTACATGTCCCATTATATTGGTGCAGTGATGATGTCAGTGCCTGAAACTTTGCGTAAAACACCCTGAGAAAAAGTCCAGTATAGTTAGCAGTTGTACATATGTACGAGACTATACAATAGTGTAAAAATAATGATATCTGATCGCTCCTGTAGTGAACAGTTTAAAAAAAAACATAAAAACACCAATATGATGTCTGTTACCAATGACTTTACAGACAGACATGGAATATATGCTTTGTGTTTGTATATTTACATACCATTACGAGACACGATAAGTATCCAAGGATCATTGTGAGTGCCACAAACAGACCAGGAGATGATATAAGCAGTCAAAGATGAAGTCAGAACTGTGAGATCAGAATAACCAGGAAAACAAGGATCAAAACAACCAGATGTGGGTAGGATTGGATTAAGACCTTTAGAGGCCATCAGCACTTAAAAGATTTTGTTGCCCCCATATACAGTACAGGTATATGAGTTGTACTCACTCTCAGTAGATGACTGAATGGGAAAGCCAACATGACCAAGACAGGAATGATCATCGAAGCCTTGGTGGACTGTGTGGCAGTTACCAGAATCTAATTTTGTTGCATTCCCAAGTTTAATATATATATAATTTACTTCTATTATTACTATTTTATTATTATTTTTGCTTTGCACCCTCCCTCACCATAACCTATCATCTATGGGGGAGGAGCAAAAGCTTTAGATTTGTGAAAAATTTCAATCTCTGGTTTTTGATGGATCTTTTAGGGTCCCCAGATACCGAAAACATTAATATTCTCGATGATGGGTGTGTATCTGTTTGTGTGTATGTGCGTCTATGTGTCACAGTTTCTTGAGGACAGTCTAGAGCTAAAACGGACGGAAAAATACCAAACTCAAAACTTAAGCTTGTTATGAGATGTCAATGTGCTGATTTTTCTTTGAGCCAAATCATGCAAGAGAAAGAGGCACTCTAGACTACAGGAACCCTCAAATACTATAATTCTGCAATTAATTATGAATTCTTCTCAACAATTGCTATTGTAATGACCTATTTTATGATCAGAAAGATCAGCATCAGAGCACTAAATATTTGCTGAACTGTTATAGAATAGTTTGGGTAACTTGTTTCCTAGGGCACAAAGCCTACTGACACTCACATCTGAATTTTATTATTGTGTGTATGTATATGTATGTAATGTTTTCATTTAATGGGGGAGCCCCCTTTTGTGGAACCTAGTTCAGATGCACCGTTTGCAGTTTTGCATGATATGGTCCATGGTAAATCCAGCGTGCTTATTTTACTTAATGGTTAAGTAAAATAAGCCCTGGATGTGGATCAAAAGTCAAAGGTAAAAAGAAGTCAAAACCAAAAAAAAAAGTGACACTAGAGCCTACTTGGAAGTAAAGTTTACACTAGAGAGACCTTAGCAAATATTATTTAAACATGACGATAGAGTAGCTCTCCTGGCTGTGTACTGCATACTCCAGCTAAACTGTAAAGAAGGCATGTAAAACCAGCAATAGATTACAATAGGTTGGAGTTTCTGACTGCTGTGGCTGTGAAGGACTACTGTACTACTGGTTCATGCTGGGAGGTGACCTGTCTGAGCAGCTAATTGGCTACTACTCTACAAGCAAGAAAAGAAAGAAGTGGGTACCTGACTGTGCTACACCATTTCTTCAACATCACTATTATAAACAGCTACTCCTCTGCCCACACCTGGGGCACAGAAAATGTAAGCTGTGTTAAAATAGTACCCCATACATGTGCAAGACATGCCCAGTGCCCCTATACAATATTCTGGACAGGAACTGTTATGAGGCCTACCATAGCTAAGTTTGCACTAACAAATGTGCACACCGAAGAGACAGGCAGAAATAACTGTGCATTGTTGTAAAAAAAGAAAAAAAGTAGGATACACAAATGGACAGATTTGCACTACCAACGAAAAATGTATTTTGCACACTGTTTATAAAAATGACTGCCTTTTCTAAATCAACTTTGTGAGTTAAAGACATTATGTTTGATATATTTTATTTAGTAAATTAAAAAATGAATTTTTTTTATTTTTTTTTATTTTTTAGTTTTTACATTTGCACCGTTCAGATGCATCCGTTGGTTCAGATGCACCGTTTGCAGTTTTGCACGATATGGTCCATAGTAAATCCAGCATGCTTATTTTACTTAATGGCTAAGTAAAATAAGCCCTGGATGTGGATCAAAAGTCAAAGGCAAAAAAAACTGACACTAGAGCCTTCTTGGAAGTAAAGTTTACACTAGAGAGACCTTAGTAAATATTATTTAAACAAGACGATAGAGTAGCTCTCCTGGCTGTCTTTCTGTTATATTGGCTTAACAAGAGTGTTGACATGTTAGAAATCAGGCTATCTAGTCTTTGGACCCTTTCTCCAAACTAAGTTACCCTGGACTTACAGTAGTTGAAGAGTCATGATCTGGGGCAAAAGATAATAAAATTTGTCTTCACTGTGAAAGCAAACAGAAAAGATCTTTACTGATGTTAAGGCACCATACTACGCTTTGATGGCTGTTTGTTCTAAGTAAATAAGCATTACAAGTGAAGCTCTGGAATGTTCAAGTGATTTGTCTTTCTTGTTCTGTGTGTGGAATAATAAGTTAGGCTAAGTTGTAAAGGACCTATTTTCCAACAAGTGTGTGCACCTTGCAAATTACAGCCCCATATTCACAAATAAAAGTCTGGCAATGAGTATGAGCGAGTTGTTAAGATTCTTGTACTTTTTTGGGTAAAAATATTTCTATACCTGCTAGTCAGGGTTGTCATGCAGAAGAAGAATCTAAGTAATAGTAGAGCTTAACAGATTTTATGTTTGGGATGGCTGAAATCTAATATTATTGAGCAGGCATAATATCAACAATTCTTGATATATATCATTGCTATTAAAGATAATTTTTTAAATGCAAATGCTGCAACCTTTTGTTGACCTTTGTAGCTATCTGGGATAATACTTTAATGGTAAAGTACAAACATTACAACACTTTGCAGAACAGACATTCCATGTTAGAAAATCAAAATGAATATGGAGATTAAATTTAAATTTGCAGCAAATTACCACAAAACAGCATTATCACTAAAACGCATGTAGCTAGGATATGAAAACACAATTAAAAATTATGTCAACTGTATACTTCCCAACAACCTTTTCTTTTAATCCTGAGAACACAATAACTAGTTGTATAACAGGAAATGTATGTTGCGAAGACTAAGATTTCACAAGTGTCAGGGCTCAATGTAACAAGAAGATATATGTGTAATCAGCTGAAGCTAAAATAGATGAATTGTAAAACTTTGAGCCTTTAACAATTCTTGCAATGAATTTTCAAAAAATAATAATGTCTCCAGAACTTCCTAGTTAATGATGGTGATAGATTTTTCTATAAAGCAAATTGTGTGGTCGTTGTAGGTGAGAGTTTTCTCATGAATGGAAGCATCAGTGTTTTGCAAAGGTGACTGAAGAGAACTCCACCTATTCAGCTGGTCATTATTTGATATTTCCCACATGTGCATTAGCAGTTGCCCACAAACGCTACAGCAAGGTTCACGGATGATTGTTATGATGGGATGAACAGTAAATGTTCCCCTCTCTTTATACTCATGTTTTTGTTACTTGCAACAAATTCTCAAAGGTGTATTCTGGCTTACTGGTAGATAGATTTGGTTCAACACTGCTTTTGTAATTAGACATATTATTGGTACAGGTGACAATTTGTTTGTCTCAATGCTCAGAAAATATTACCTGATTAAAAAAAGGATAATTATAGCCATCTGTTAAAGTACATTTGCAGCTTTAGCTTTCAGGATGGTAATAGCTAGTAAACACACTCTTGATTTAGAGAGAAACTTGCAAAACAGTGGTAAGGTTTCTGAAATTTTTTTTCACTACTAATAAACTCTTTCAGGAAGACAGTACAAAATTTGTAAAATCACACTGAATAAGCATGTACGTAATATATAAAAAAATTCAACACACAAATCAGTACTTCTGACTGTCCTCTGCTTTGGTGTGGATGTGTTTGGTAAGTTTAGAGGTCTTTTGCTTAATGTTTGGAAATTGCAAGACACTCTGGAAGACATGTTTTTTTTCCAAACAATTTCTTCATTCATCTTAATTTAGCAAAACCAAATTTGTTTGGCAAATGATGACATAACACAATAAATAATGTGATAACATCTACTTCAAAACATCCATCCATCCATTATCCAAAACACTACATTTCTATTCTAGGTATGATGATTACATTATCAATAATCCAGGAGATATCTGTAAGGTATAACCAAAATGTGCAGGTGGGAAGACCCCATGGAGAGTCATACGGCCAAAGCCATATCAGTCCTAAATAACTGTCAACACCAGGTTTACCTTGGTTAACTCAGTCTTGAAGAATCCTATGTGTCAATTAAGATAAGTAATGTAGTGCAGGTCCTTCAGGCAAACAAGTGATTAAGGATCTGATGAAAAAATAGCATGTGACCATCCTGTTGACTTTGTACAGACTAGATTAAAGGAACACTGGAAGGGGTAGTGGCTAAGCCAGGTGGTTGTTGTGATTCATATGTCTGCTCATCAAATAAGGTGCAATCATCAAAAAGAACAAAAGTGTAGGCTTCACCTATCCTAATCAGTATGACACCAAACGCAAGATACAGGCTGATGGCCTGCACAGGTCCAAAAGCGGCTTAATAATAATAATAATAATAATAATAATAATAATACATTTTATTTATATTTATTTCCCATGCTCAAGACACTTACAGAATATAAGAAAGAACAGCAGGGTATACAGTATATAGCATTGTACAAACCAAATAAATAAAGAAGATTATGACAGTGAATTCAGAGAGAAAAAAAATACCAGAAAGGGAAAGAGAAAAACTGAAAATTCCTGTGGCCTAAAAACAAGAGCACCAGTCATTTAAATTGACAAACATTTATTAATAAAAAAATGAGAAGCTTCAAAAACAAAACTTAAGTATTAGGTGTCAACATTTTTTGCCCTCAAGAGGTAAACCAAAGTTTAATAAAGCAAGACTAAAATCCCAAAATCAGTGCCTAAAACAGAGCCAAGATACCAGTAAACCAAGAATCCATCCAGTAACACAAAACCCCAGAAGGTAAGCTGAAACAAAGAAATGTTGAAGCAGCCGTTTGAGGGGCTGCTGACAATAAAGTACTGCTGTGAGGGAATTTCACAGTTACATATTATGTTGCCCCACCACCCAAAGTTGAGGAGCGAGCCAAATAAGAAACCCTGAATCCTAACATGATGTTTTATAACAGTACCCAGTGCTTGCTCCATAATAGGAGGTTTATTAGAAGCTGTCTCCTCCTTTCTCCACCCTTCAGTGTCACTGCTCCTGTTCCACTTTTCATCAGTTCCTTCCATTAGGGGTTGCCACAGCGGATCATCTTCTTCCATATCTTTCTGTCCTCTGCATCTTGTTCTGTTACACCCATCACCTGCATGTCCTCTCTCACCACATCCATAAACCTTTGCTTAGGCCTTCCTCTTTTCCTCTTCCCTGGCAGATCTATACTTAGCATGCGTCTCTCAATATATCCATGCATTTCTCCTCCGCACATGTCCAAACCAACACAATCTCGCCTCTCCGACTTTGTCTCCCAACTGTCCAACTTGAGCTGACCCTCTAATGTACTCATTTCTAATCCTATCCATCCTCATCACACCCAGTGCAAATCTTAGCATCTTTAACTCTGCCACCTCTAGCTCTGTTTCCTGCTTTCTAGTCAGTGCCACCATCTCCAACCCATATAACATAGCTGGTCTCACTACTGTCCTATAGACCTTCCCTTTCACTGTTGCTGATACCCGTCTGTCACAAATTATTCTTGGCACTGTTGTCCACCCATTCCACCCTGCCTGCACTCTCTTTTTCACCTCTCTTATACAATCCCCATTACTCTGTACTGTTGATCCCAAGTAATTAAACTCCACCTTCGCCAACTTTACTCCCTGCATCCTCACCATTCCATTAACCTCCCTCTAATTTACACACATGTATTCTGTCTTGTTCCTACTGACCTTCATTCCTCTCCTCTCTAGAGCATATCTCCACCTCTCCAGGGTCTCCTCAACCTGCAGCCTACTATCACTACAGATAACAATGTCATCAGCAAACATCATAGTCCACGGGGACTTCTGTCTAATCTCATCTGTCAACCTGTCCATCACCATTGCAAATAAGAAAGGGCTCAGAGCTGATCCCTGATGTAATCCCACCTCCAACTTGAATGCATCTGTCACTCCTACTGCAGACCTCACCACTGTCACACTTCCCTCGTACATATCCTGTACAACTTTTACGTACTTCTCTGCCACTCCCGACTTCCTCATACAATACCACAGCTCCTCTTGAGGCACTCTGTCATATGCTTTCTCCAGGTCCACAAAGACACAATGCAACTCCTTCTGGACTTCCCTAAACTTCTCCATCAACATCCTCAGAGAAAACATTGCATCTGTGGTGCTCTTTCTTGGCATGAAACCATACTACTGCTCACTAATCATCACCTCACTTCTTAACCTAGCTTCCACTACTCTTTCCCATAACTTCATGCTGTGGCTCATCAAATTTAATTCCCCTGTAGTTACTACAGTCCTGCACATCCACCTTGTTCTTAAATATCGGCACCAGTACACTTCTTCTCCACTCCTCAGGCATCCTCTCACTTTCCAAGATTCCATTAAACAACTTGGTTATAAACTCCACTGCCATCTCTCCTAAACACCTCCATGCTTCCACAGGTATGTCATCTGGACCAATGGCCTTTCCATTTTTCATCCTCTTCATAGCTGTCCTTACTTCCTCCTTGCTAATTTGTTGCACTTCCTGATTCACTATCTCCACATCATCCAATCTCTTCTTCTCTCTTGTTCTCTTCATTCATCAGCCTCTCAAAGTACTCTTTCCATCTGCTCAACACACTCTCCTCGCTTGTGAGTACATTTCCATCTTTATCCTTTATCACCTTAACCTGCTGCACATCTTTCCCAGCATCGGTCCCTCTGTCTAGCCAATCAGTACAGGTCCTTTTCTCCCTCCTTAGTGTCCAACCTCTCATACAACTCATCATACGCCTTTTCTTTAGCCTTCACCACCTCTCTCTTCACCTTGCACCTTATCTCCTTGTACTCTTGTCTACTTTCTGCATCTCTCTGACTATCCCACTTCTTCTTTGCCATCCTCTTCCTCTGTATACTCTCCTGTATTTCCTCATTCCACCACCAGGTTTCCTTTTCCTCCTTCCTCTTTCCAGATGTCACGCCAAGCACCCTTCTTGCTGTCACCCTTACTACATCTGCTGTAGTTTCCCAGCTGTCTGGTAACTCTTCACTGCCACCCAGTGCCTGTCTCACCTCCTCCCTAAACTCAACCTTGCAGTCTTCCTTTTCAACTTCCACCATTTGATCCTTGGCTCTGCACTCACTCTCTTCCTCTTCTTGATCTCCAACGTCATCCTACAGACCACCATCCTATGCTGCTTAACTACACTTTCCCCTGCCACCACTTTATAGTCTTCAATCTCCTTCAGATCAACTCTTCTGCATAGGATGTAATCTAACTGTGTGCATCTTCCTCCATTCTTGTACATAACCCTATGTTCCTCCCTCTTCTTAAAATACATATTCACCATAACAATCTCCATCCTTTTGGCAAAATCCATTATCCTCTGACCTTCTTCATTCATCTCCTTGACACCATACCTACCCATCACCTCCTCGTCTCCACTGTTCCCTTCACCAACATGCCCATTGAAATCCGCTCCAATCACCACTTTCTGTCCCTTGGGTACACTGTTCATCACTTCATCCAACTCACTCCAAAAATCTTCTTTCTCACCCATTGCATACCCAACTTGTGGTGCATATGCACTAATAACATTCATCATTACACCTCCAATTTCCAGCTTCATAATCATTACTCTGCCTGACACTCTTTTCACCTCCAAAACACTCTTGACATACTGTTCCTTCAGAATAACTCCTACCCCAATTCTCCTCTCATCCACACCATGATAGAACAATTTGAACCCAGCTCCGATCCACCTGGCCTTACTCCCCTTCCATTTAGTCTCTTGCACACACAATATATCAACCTTCCTTCTGTCCATCATATCTGCTAACTCTCTCCCCTTACCAGTCATACTGAAAAATATTCAAAGTTCCTACCCTCAGTTCCACTCTTTACTTTCTTCCTCTCCTCCTGCCTCCGGACACGTCTACCCCCTCTTCTTCTCCTTCTTCAGCCAACAGTAGCCCAATTTCCACCTGCACCCTGTTGGCTAACAGTACTAGTGGTGGTCGTTGTTAACCCGGGGCTCGACCGATCCGTTATGGAAATTTGCATTGTTGTCCGCATATTGATTTGGCAAAATTTTGCACTGGAAACCCTTCCTGACGTAACCCTCCCCATTTATCCGGGCTTGGCATCGGAATGAAGAAACACACTGGTTTGTGCATCCCCTGTGGCTGGGTTCATCAGTTCCTTTCATGCGGCTGCAATAATCATTTCTCTGTTCCGTCCATTGCCGACATATTGATGCAGCTGATTCTGCCTCACACCACATACTTGTGTCAGGGGTGATACCAACAGTCACTTGGACAAACTCAATCATCTGATCCAAGCCAGGATCCTTCCTTCCTAATACACTTGTAACTCCCATATTAATTAAAAAGACATGTGAACAAGAAAACAAAGCTATACTTAACAATTTTAACAGAAACCTCAATTACAACCAAAAGGTTAAATTAAAATGAAAACAAACTTAAGCCAGAGAGGAGACCCTGGCTGTATCCTAAAAGAGGTGGTATGTTATAACGACACCCATCTCATATGTGGAAGTACCTGCCTTCAGTCCATTTTTTAAAAGGACTGCCAGTATAAAATAACTGGAAAGAGTGTCTACAATAAATGCAGATTGCCTTTTTTGTTTTTCTGTTCACACAGGCAAAATTGCTCATGACAAGATCAATCTGCATTTATTGTAGAGATTTATGGGGGTCGTGTTTCTTGAACTGCAAGGAAAGAAACTGAAATCACAAAATGTCAAGGGAGATTAACAGTCAGCATTAATTATTATGACCCAAGGCTTAATTCTGTCTGTTAAATGTGAAACACTTGATGAATAGATAAACTAGACAACCATTCTGCCATACTGTTGTCTTACACTAACATTTCACTTAATGTAATTAAGTTAATTTCTATTTCTAAAAGCAGCCCAACCCCAAAAACGGAAATCATTATCTGAATTGTGTCAATATTCAGAAGTTTTGTATTATGTAGTAATGACTTCTGAAAATGGGGCTCAAGTGTCTGTTGAGATAACTAGCTGTCTAAGCCTGTGCTGTAAAAAGCCCAGGGTCCTAGAAACTATTGAAATATAGAGATGTCAGGTAATTGAAAGGAACTACTCTGGGATTCTCTCTCCTAGGAGGTCTTGTTTTCCAACATGCTTGCCTCGCTTCTGTATTAGTGGCTAAGCAAATGACTCTTTCTTCGGAGGTTTCGTTTTGCAGCCATGCTGGCTTCTATTGTGTATCCTTGGAGATGGAGCCCTTACCCAGACTCCACCTCTCACTTCCGGGCTGGACAGACAGACACACACACTTCCACCCGTAGACGTTTATATATAAGATTTGTTTCAAGTAGTAATAGACATTTGCAAAATAAGAAATATTTTGTGCTATATTTGTAAGTCAACGTAACGATATTTGTACTTTCTATCAAAAACCTGAAGACTTTGAATGCTGGTGTGGAGTATATTCTTAGTAACAGAGTTACCAATGACCTGATTTTTAGAATATGTTCCTTAGGAAAGTATAATCTAGGAATCGTTATTTGCATTGTAGAATTATGTTTTTATATGTGTGATTTGTTTTTCAATGTTACTTTGATTTAGCTCAGTTTGGCCACTTTTCACTCAGAATTACTCAAATCACTGGCAAATTCTTTGTTTTCTGTGTTTCATTTTCATGCTTTGTGTTTTTTCACAGTAAATATGCAGCAGAGATACTATTTACCACAAGGACCAGGCAATGAGATAGGGCACAAACTTAAAAAAACAAGCAAAGGTCAAACTAGAAAGACAAATTAATAACAAACCAAAAACCAAAGTAGGAAATCATGCAAAAGTTCATATTTTATAAATATATTTTATATAACAAGCATGCAAAGGTTTTTTTTTTACAGAAACCTGAACACTACCACTACTCTGCTACCATCTTAAATAGAAAACTTCATTATCCCTTGGCAACCTTCAGATACTTGGCAGCCATGGCTCACGTAACTGTCAAAATGATGAAAAAACACACAAAATGGTTATGTTCATTAAATACTAATGAAAGTGATGGTAAAAGCAATCCTCACGAAATAAACCTTAAAATGAAAAGGAAGCAACAAAATCTGTGCAAAAAATAGACTAAACACATTCAAAAACCCAAAATTAGAACCTCCCATCTCTCACATATACTGTACTGCTTTTTGGTTACCCAATTCACCTGTAGAACTGAACATCCTTTTCAGACCATTTCCTTTCACACACAGGCAAATAAAGATGTGCTGTTATCACCATTAGGGATGTTCTCCTCTCATTGAACTGTGCCAGGCCATTTCCCTTTTGTTATTGCTTTAGTCCCGCTTTCCATCTTAACAACCTGCTACTTCTCTTCTACATTTTGACCCATACTGTCTAGACTGCTAATAACCTCTCTGCCAATCAAGTTCCCTGTCCGAACTCCTGGAGCAGATAGACTAAGTCTAACAGTGTTTTGAGGCAGCCAGTATGGTGTAATGGCTAAAAGCATTGTACTTCAAACCACAAGGCTGCCATTTTAATTCCTGCCTCTGTCTCATTGTGCAACCATGAGCATGTCACTTAATCTGCCAGAGTTTCAGCTGTACAAATATGTAGTTTCAATTATTCTGATCTTCTACTCTGCCTTGGATAAGTGTGTCATTCATCTATAGTATACAATAATAAAAGTGATGCATGGAGACCTACTGACGATTATTACATTATGACTTTTTCCATGCATCTTTGAATCTGGATTCAGTCACAGGCAGTTTTTCTTTCAGCAAACAAGGTTCAGCTTCATAGCTTGTTACTCTTCATAATGTCACTCTCCACATTCCAAATCCCTGTGAAAGTTCAGCCCATTTTAAATGTAATTGTATTCTGATGTTTGGTGCTTGGCAGTAATTAAGCTGCCTCATGTGAATAAAGATATCCATCCACAGACATTCAGAATTGCTATAATGCTGTATTGATGTAGTCTATCTGCAGTTGTAATGCAATTCTACACATATATGTTTGTAATTACTGCAGTGGATATATTGTTGGATTTGCAATTAAGTAAATGTCTGGCTAGTTTAGGTTGTCTGTAATGCTGCATAATCACATATTCTCCATAAAGTATCCATCATAATTTAGAACAAGATACGCACATGTTTTACATTAGCACAGATGAAAATGGTGCATATTTCTTGATTATTTGGTTTTGTGTTTCTGGCAAACTGCTAATTTTAATTTTTGGAAACGTTTGACTGCAAGTGTGGCACAGTGGTTAACACCACTCACAGACCTGGAATCCTGAATTTGAATCCAGAACCCAGTTGTTGTCCATGTGGAGTGTGTACATTTGCCCCATGTCCACCTGTTTTTTCCTCCAGGTACTCTGGTTAACATTCCACATCCCCAAACCCATTAGTTGAATAGCAACTCCAAGTTGGTCCTTAGTGAATGTGTGCCTAAGTGGGTTCTACTAAGGACTACTGTCCTTCCTTGCACCCAATGCTCCAGAGTTGGGTACAGCAGATATGTGAATATTACATTCAGTGGCAACTGAAGTTGGTAGTAAATGCTGGTGTGGCACTGCTCCCAGTAACCCAGCAAATTAAAACTGATTGCATAGTAACATCACTTCAATAATTTAATATGTTGTTAAAATGTTTATAGGAAACTTAATATGGTCGCATAATCAAATGTTCCAATTTTCAATGATATGCTCAATGCAGTTTCTTACGTAGAGTTTTGCAGAATATTTTTGTAGTTTTTCACCCTCCAATGCTGCTTGTGTTCCAGATTTCAACAGTTCCTTCAATATGGCTGCAATGATAATTTCCCTGCCATATCCACTGTCTACACATTGATGCCACTTGTTCTGCCTCACACCATTCACTTGGGGTCAGGGTTGATACCATCTGCCCTCACTTGCCCAAACTCTAACAGGCCAATGGATTTATGCAGAGCAGAGGATCTTGTGAGTACTGGATCACCCCTCTATCTTACACACACCCACACCCACCCACACCAACACCCACACACACACACACACACCCTCTTCACAGGATCCTTTCCTGATTATCTTCTTAGGATGGCTCTGCCCCTTCTGACAGTCCATGGACACTAGTCCACACATCTGTGTGGTTCCACTAGAATTCTCATACCATAAATGCCAATGATTTTGTTTTGATTATTTCTTTTGATTGCTATCTGTAGGGTAGTCTTACTAAAACAATAATGTTCAAAATAGTTTGACTATCTTGAATTTATGGATTATAAAACCACTGTAGCTGTGTCCTTTCTAGATTTCCAAAGTCAAACAGCTACTGAGTTGGCACGGCAGGACCCAGAAAACCTGTAACAAAAGACATTTCTCAGTCCAATAAAGTTCATCTTTAAAATGTTTTAGTGAAAATATTAAAAAGGAACAAATCACAGAAATTCAGAAAAAAGTTATTACACAAGCAGAATAAAAGGCAGTCTTAGCTTTTTTGTGTTAATCTTTACTAAACATTACTTACACTTTACTTTCTATACTTAAAAGTTGTTTCTTTTCTATGGCAAACTTAAATAGGCTACACTTTAGTTCATCAGTATGATCTGAACTTGTTCTCCCTCCATGTCTTACCCACTGCAAGTCAGATCATAAATTGAACCAGCCTGTTGTCAGAATGACAAGAAATAATTAGAATATTCCATTTACAATTTAGCTTGTGGGGATCAGAATAGAATATATAGGCAAACATTTTAATATAACTACAAAAATACTTTTATCAATTTAACATAACCTAACTAACAAATCACATCACCTCATTTATTTATAACTTATTTTTCAAAATGAATACTACTTTTAAATGTTTTAAGGACAAACCTGAAAGGTGCATTTGTGGTCTTATATACAGTACTGTACACTGTGCCCCTTGAAAATGATACAAACTGATTTTAAAGTTGAAGTGCTTGGTCTGTAAATAAAAGAGGAGATCAATTTCTTGATTCACTGTTAAGTAATTTATAATGATATATTTATTAAATCAAGGTCTTATATTTTGCAAATATAAATAAATAAAGCAGATAGTAGTTTGAGAATTGATTTTAAATCAGAGTCAAGAAATCAACATTGATGTGCTTTTGTCAGCTTTTTGAGGGAATAAATATTTTTTTTGGAGCATAAATGTAAAGTCTGTCCTACAAAGTCAGGCGCAAAGCAAGATTTAAACAAGGACAGGGAGCTATTCCTTATTGGGACACATTTATACACTCTGCACCAGTTTAGAGTTATCTACCATTCTGACATGCTCACCTTTGACATATATAGCAGGAAGACAAGAGTACCAACCAGAAAACCCACTGATACATGGCAGGACTTCCAAACCTTACACAGACAACGCCAGCTCCATGCTTCAAATCCAGTTCTCGGAAGCTAAGGCAATGGCACTGACTATGTCATTGTACTATTCAGGTAAGATTATAAAAACTAAAAATAAAAGAAATTAAATTTACATATGTGTTCAACACTGAAATTAAAAGCTTATTTTATGAGGTGAAAGGATTATTTAATGTTTATTATTTTTATATAATATACTGTATATTTTGTTCAAAAGGTATTTTATTTTATATTAAGCATTTTCAAGTCAAAGTAGAAGTTGCTTGGGATTGTCACTCTGTTGTTTAAATTTATCAGTATAATGAGGAATGCAGTTAATATACTTGTCAAAAATGTTTTCTTTGCTTTATATAAATTATAACACTTTTTTCAGTTAATGATGATACGTCTTATATGAGGTTGTCCCCATTATACTCTAGCACACCATGCTTGGCATTTTCTTTGTCTAAAAAATTACAAGAGATGCATATCTTAACGAAGCTAATATAAGACGACATAAATGATCAGACAGACACACTAGAAGGAGATCTTAAATTCAAAGGAATTTTATTTCACAATGTTTTATTAATCAATTAATTTAAGTATATCCAAAGAGCTCTTGCTTAGTAAATTTATATAGAAACACAGCTCACAGTTAATTGGGAAGTACAGACTATTTGTAGCAGCAGTGTGACTGTGCTTTTGCCAGGCATATCCACAGGAACTGATTGTTACTTTGATAGAAACTTTGATTATCCTGCAGAAAACTGTAAAAGTCACAGCACCATTCAAAACAACAAAAATATTCCAACAAGTCAAGTAACCTCAGTATCCTTCAAAGACTGAAAATGTCAACACCATCCCAGCAGTAAAGGCACTGATTATAGAGTGCAATCGCTGTTTGGCTCAAGACCACTTACACAGCAGCTCTGTCTGCAGCAGTGAACACACATTAGTTTGTTGTTGAAGGCACTCTTCCATTTAACCAAGTGATGTTCTGAGAGTAGAGTGTCATTGTCCATGATGACTAGTACTTTATTAAGTATCACTCTCTTAACTCTTGTATTTAAAGAGTTCATTCTGATTCCCAGAGCAGTGCCAGCCTTCCTTATTAATTTATGGATTTGCTGGCCTCTACTGTATCTCCGTATCTCTATCTCTACTGTTATTGTCCATGCAGATTGCCACACAAATGTAGTGCACTTATTTCAAGTTTTTACAAGTGGATTGCACACAAATTGTGAAAAAGACACAAAAATCTTTTGACACATAACAAATACATCACATTAAAGTAGTTCTATGTATAAGAATAAAAGCAACCATGCAACAAACATCAAGCAAACTGTATGAGCCACACAGAAAATTTGAATTAAAACATTGTTAGGTGGGTGCCCAAATAAAGTTGCAGGGTATATTTCCCTCTGATTGCTCAATGCAGGCAAAACAGCTTCGAGACAATAAATGTAATGTAACTGTCATATGTTTAATATTAACTAAGAATTACTAGTCAGTTTTATTTTATCTAAATATCAGACAGAGAACCAACATGCAAAGAGTGGCACTTGAGAAATAAAGAGACAAAAGTCCCCAGTGTAAGCTCTACATTCATTTTCATAAGGTTTAGAGTATTTGGTTAGTTATATCTCTCATCTTTCAGAAGGATTTTTAGTACTAGGGTGTTGTACCGTGCTAGCCATTGTGGATGTATTGAGACATCAAGCAAAATGACACCTTAATTGGCTACCTAAACAAAATTACAATATGCAAGCTTTCGAGGTAATGCAGGCCCCTTCTTGAGGCAAGATATAATCAAGCACATTACACATCACATACATACATACGTTATATTAAACATTACATTTTGCCTGAAGAAGAGATCTGAGTTGCCTCGAAAGCTTGCATATTGTAATTTTTTTCGGTAGCCAATAGAAGGGTTCTGAAAATTTTAAGAGCTGTGGATACAAGGAAAGAAAATAAGTAAGACTTGTATCTGTTGCTTTTTAAGAGGATCTGTGTAAGATTATCGTATTAGAAAGACTCCAAAAAAAGACATGGGCAGGTGGGGTTTGCTATAGTTCTGAGTTAGGTGAACCACATTATGACCTGGTTGCTCACTGGAATTAACAGATGACAACTGGTGGGGATGAAGAAATAGTGGCATATTTAGCATAACTTTTGTATAAATCAATGTTTGATATAGAAGCTGATCAACTTTAAGGTGTTCCCATGAAGGATCACATGGTATAGATATTTAGAGATCACCAGTAAACAGTAGAAAACTTATAATCATGGTTCCTACTGCAGATTTACTGAAGCACCATAAACATGGCTTTCTGCTATGTTATTGATCATCATAATGCAAATCAAATTTAAATTTGATTAATATAAACCAAGGGTAAAAATAAGATATTGTTCTTCCAGTTGGCGCTTGATGAAAAAACAAACTCCAGTCAACAGTTTCCACTGTTAAAAATACATCTCTGGTGGTCCATAGTCATTTTTGTGAAACTCCTATTTTACCTTGACCACTGTGGTAAACAGTATGAATATTAAATTGAAGAACCAAATTTAAAATGTGTGCTCTTCTCTCAGGGGTGGTGCAGTGGGTAGCTCTGCTGTCTTGCAGTAAGGAGACCTGGGTTCGCTTCCCGGGTCCTCCCTGCATAGAGTCTGCATGTTCTCCCTGTGTCTGCGTGGGTTTCCTCCAGGTATTCCCACAGTCCAAAGACATGCATGTTAGGTGTATTGGCGATCCTAAATTGTCCCTAGCGCATGTGTGTGCCCTGTGGTGGGCTTGGTGCCATGCCTGGGATTTTTTCCTGCCTTGCACTCTGTGCTGGTTGGGTCTGGCTCCAGCAGGCCCCCGTGACCCTGTGTTAGGATATAATGGGTTTGATGATGACTGACTGGCTGCTCTTTCAGAGTGTAGTACAGGTTGGTGCCACCAGGTAGAACTGGAGAATCTTTTGCGATGATACATAAAAGGTAACATAAAAGGTAACATATTAGTTGGTATGCTTAATTGGATGTGTACTGCTATAAATGAGCCATTCAGTTAGGTTAGCATTCATAAAACATCATTGAAGGAGTGTATTGATATATATTTTTAAAAAGTGTTTTTGTTGTTAGTTCTCATGGAGAGCAATGGAATTTGATATTAATGCTACAGTGATACTAGCCACTTAGGCATTTCTAGAAGTTTTCAGACTTTTTTGAAACTTCTTATTCTCAGCTTCTCTCATTATTACTCACAAAAGAATTTCGAAATTTCACTGATTGCTTAAATATGGCGTTCTATGGAAACTAGAAACACAACTAAAAAGGATAAAAATATAAATGTAGACATTTAAAAAAGCCCTGGATAACTGTAACTGTAACTGTAGACTCTAATCTATAATCATTCATTAAACTTCATCATTTAGAATGTCAATGGCCTCAGTCATGAATTGGAAACACAAAGGTTTGTCACATTTTAGTTGGTTGATGTCAGATATTTCTTTCTTATACAAGACAGATTTCAATTTTTATGATCAGCTGAGGTTTAAGATTGAATGGATTGGACTGGTATTTCATTCATTTTATGCCAAAAAAAACTACAAGGTTAGGGATATTGATTCATAAAGCAATCCCTTTTGTTTCCTCTAATTTCTGCCTTGAATGACATTAAATTCTAGCACTGGGAAAGCTAAATGAAACTAAACTAATTCTGGCCACATGTAATTGGGATGATAATGAATTTAAAGTGAATGTTTGTTGTTAAACTTTTTTTTTTTTTATGTATGATCTCCATCAAACACTACATTGGGATAAATAAAATCCGATTTGGGTTGTTTTTTCCATTAAATTTGAGGTTATCATATATTTTACAAGGTTACCAGGGAGAGTAACAGTATTCTTAAGTACTTGATAGTTCTGTGCAATTTAGCAACTAATGAAACTGGAAAAAGTAGACTATACCCACTAACATATTCACATGTTTTCAGGCTGAAGCTCCAGAAGTCAGAAACATCTACATGTGATGAAGCACCCTGTGTTTCTGATAGTCTTTCCCATGACACTAAGTCACTCTGTCTGTTTCACTGCTGGGCGGCTGGTCCACAATTGAATTGTCGCCGTATGATAGCACATTTATTGTGTTCCGAGCTGAGACAGCAGCCTTCTTATGGATCAACTTGTTATAGAGTCTGCGTAAAAGTGCTCTGAATGGAGAAGTTCTGAAGATGATGAATACCCAGGGGTCAACTATAGAGTTTATAGAGTGAAAACGCAGAGCAACCAAGTCTTTTTCTTCGTTTCCATCTGGAGCAAATGCTCCAATGTATGCCCGCACCTGTCAGAGCCCAAAAACAAAAAATAAATATTAGTGACTAACATATGACAGACTCTCCTTCTAATGCAATCTATACATGCAACAGCCATGTATCTCTGAGATGCTATAAGCTAGCTGTTTTTTTTTTTTTTAAGTATCTTTTGACAGTCACATAACAGAATATACTTTAGGCATAAGATTTTACACGTTTGATTTAACTGATTACTTGATTAAAATAGTCTGGTAATGGCTAGTTTTTGGTAAAATAGGAGACAAGTATTACTACTCACAATCATAAGCTGTTGGAGTGATTTGTGATCCCTGAACTGAATAAAAGTTCAGCATGTTCCTATATTGAATATCATGGTGATGCAGTAGTCAGAGCTGCTGCCCTCTGGGTCCTGGAGCCTTAGTTTAAATTTAAACCCAGTCATTGTCTGTGTATATTGTTCTTGTGTGTATATGGGCTTTCCTTGGGTATTCTGGTTTCTTCTTCACCCTAAATGTGAGGCATTAAATGTTGTTGGTGAATGACTGGTGTGACTAACAATATGGCTGTGGCCTGAGAGAGGTTGGCCTCACATTCAGTCTTGATTTCTTCTTAGTGCCCAGTCCAACCAGATAGGATGTGGCTCTGGTTTGCCAAGCAAGTTTGTAATGAAGAAATCAACTTTAGAAACAAATGAAGGGAATGATGGATGGATATATCTATACTATTGGTAGATTGTATTGTAAATCCCTCTAGAGTAGGGGTGTCAATCTCCGGTCCTGGGGCCTCATGCATAACTCTGTGCGTAGAATTCGCACTATAACATGACGTAAGCACAAAAGTGGAAATGTGCTTACGCACAAAAAAATCCAGATGCATAAATCTGTGCGAACGCCAGCTTCCACATTCTTCCGCAACATAAATCCCAATCAGCGTGAAAATTAAAGCACGTGCACGTGCCTGCTGCCCCACCCCAACTCCTCCCAGAATTACGTCTCTTTGAATATGCAAATCAATATAAATAACCTTTAAGTTCAGTGTTCTGTGAAAAGACAATGGCAAAAGCACGAGGGAAAATAGAATTTCAGCGAATACCAAGTGGAGGCAAGGAAAAATGTACTTTTTGTTGGTTTAAACAGTGGTATAAACAACAAAAGGAAGTTGATCGAGTGACATAGCGTGTCGGAGAAACTTGAAAGCTCAAGTTCACAAAGTCGCACAGTGCCCGAAATAAAAAAGATGTTGTCAGATATCAAAGTTGCCGTGAAAAGGCAAGTCGTTGCCCACCGTCTGAGTGTCATATGAAAGCTTATTAGGGTACAGAGGAAAAAAAAGGCACACAGTGGGAAAAAAAGCACGAAATGTCAACTTTAATCTCAAAATTTCCACTTTAATCACATAGTTTATTTTGTCATTAAAGTAGAACATCATAAACTTCATCTTAAAATCATTTAATTTACTAGTTTCTCAAATCCCATCGTAACTAAAGTAGCATGTTAAATGCTTTGTTTTGTATTTGATCTTCTATGTGCTCTATGTATGTGAATCACTAGTGCTTCCAGACATTCTCTTCATCCAACAGGACACAGAATCCATTACATTCGTAATATTACAGCTCTCTGAATAATTAAAATACTGAGATGTATATGTGATATCATTTTCATGATGATAGGAGTTAAAGCATGTTATTAAACATGGGAATACGGTGGCACAGTGATTGTTCAGGTCTCACGCCAGATGCTTGCTGTGCCATGCGCAACCTTCGATGAAATACTCTATTGTAGCAGTACTGTCTCTTTTAAATGTACTAAACCCCAATTCCTGTCCTTACTTTTCTTTCTCCAAATACCCAATCGCCACACAATCAGTTCTGTAATAGATGTAAAGCCATCTGTAAGCTTAGAACGGCAATTCTTCAAAACTTTTAAGGAACATTGAAACATCTTCATAGTACGTGTTTAATTATTCTATCCATCTGTCCTTCCAGTGTCGCATCAGCACCTGCAAGAATACAGCGTGAACCAGGAACAATCCGTGAATGGAGCGCCAGCAACTCGCTGTCGCTGCGGCACTGTGTCCTAACTAAGGCAAAACTATTTAATCACTAGTAAAAACTGCTCACTAATTAAGAAGATGGTAAGAATAAAAATCTGCAGCCACTGTGGCCCACCAGGACTGGAGTTGGACGCCCCTGCTCTAGAGAGTACAGGACCTTGAGACTGGTGGTGGAGCTTGCATGCATCACTAACCGTGATAGCTATGCCAGTGTTATCTTTGGTACTGGTAGGGACCCTTGCTGAGCAGGTTGAAGGGCAGGGATCTGACAAAAGTCTCCAATTGATTAATCAATCAACCACTGTCTAACCCAGAGTAGGCAGCTTATCTCCCATGTCTCTTCTCCACATGTTGGGGGTTGCTGGAAACTCATCAACCCACATTCACAGACAGCATAGTGGGTTAATGTCTGCAATTACACAATTTTTTGCACAATAGACAAAAAAAGAAATGGCATTTATTTCTTGGAGATCAGGCTGCACCTGGAAATGCCAGCAGTCAGATATGCAAGAAAACAGAGTGATAAGTATTTCCGGGCTGGGACAGCAAGCTGCCAAGTCTTAAAAAAGGAAATACTTCTGAATTTTGGGACTGTGTACAGCAGAAATCATGCAAGTGAGGACAGGTTAATAAGTCTGGAAGAAGAAGTAAATAACCATCAGGATATAAATGGTTTATCAGAAGTTTGAAGGTAAAAGGAAAATTAGTTGGAACTAAACTTAGGAAGCATGTTGTATTTTAAAGGAAGGGAAGCAAGAGGGAAATAAGGGCTAGGATATTTAATCAGCAAAAACTTGATAAACAACATCTCGGACATCAAGAGAATTTCAGAAAGATTAACAGACATAGTATTAAAAATATTGAAGTAATCTAGGTATAGTTCTCCACATCTACCACTATATACATTTTGGCATGAAAATTCTGGCCTTTTGTCTGCTGACAATGAAGGTGCAGCGCAATCCAAAGCATTCAATTACTGAGACAAGATTACTATTTATGTAAATTTTGCAAAACAGCGCCATCTGCTGTGAATAGGGGGTAGTGCCCAGCTTGCCCCAAAGTAGAGACCACTGATCTACACATGAAGATGAAGAGTTTACAGACATATGCAGTCTTTTGTGGGAAAGCAGATAACAATTCATATGGATAATAGGAGACTTCGGTGCTAAGAATGGATGCAAACTGGAAGCCGATAATGCATTAAGGAATTTTGGATATGACACAAGAACTGAAAGAGGAGACAGATTTGTAGTATTTGCTGAAAGCAACATAATGTTCATAATTAAGTCAACAAAACCAGACATCGACAGGAAAGCACACAGAATGCATTAAAATTAATTTGATTATATACTTTAAAAAAACAGGAAATGATTAGTAGATATATAATCTCAAATAATAATTGCTTGATAAGATGAAGAATAATATTAAATCTCAGATATGAAGGGGTAGAACTACTCAGTGTATCAACTTAAATAGCCTGCAGTAAAACGATTATAAGTATCAACTGAGCAATGGATCTTCAGTTTTGGAGCAGATGGAATAATATATGAACTTATATAGATGGAATATAATATGAACTTCAAAATGAAAGCTTAGTGATTAGAAGCAGCCAAAATGTTGCAGGGGTTTGGGAGAATAAGGAGAACAAACTAATGAACTAAAACATTATAGCTGACAAAAACAAGAAGGGAAATCAAGGAAATTTGAGGTATCTTTTCTAAAGTGGAATACATTAGGTTAAACTTTCCAAATACATCCCTCCCTCTCAGCCTGGCTCTTGGTGAGCATGGGCCTGTTCATGTCATTTCATCTCAGCCACCCATATTCCACCACGTTAGTAAGAGAAAGTGTTGCTCATGCTTTTTAAACGTTGTGCTATTTCTAGAGGAGTTCATAAGTTCTACCTGTCCAACTAAATTTATGCTTCTGATGTCACAGATAGAGTACCTTTGCACTCGGTGGAGGTGCATGTTATTGCAAAGTACTTTTGTGCAATAGGAAACAACCAGATCTCATGCAAATTACATAACCCAGAGCAACATTTTAACAGAGTCATAAATATGCTTGAGCAATAACTAGTTTCAAAAGTATTTAAATTATATCACCCTCATGACAGTCTTCTCTCTAATATAATACATGAAAAGAAACACTAAATCTGAAAATAAACAATAGACAACAATTGAGAGGTACACAATAAACCATGGAGAAATCCATGTGTGGCACTACTCACTTAGATAGAAAGAGAGACTAAAGTAGTGGATGTCATTAAAAAAAGAGTGTTAATGTATCGAATGTTGACTAGCACATGCAAAAAATAATTTTAGCATACTCTGTATACATCACAATAATCGCATCTCACCTTTCCATTTGCTTTGCCTGGTGAGAGTAAGGGTGATGTCATAATAATCACCCTATAAACCCTATAAAGTCTACATACATTAATAAATATAAATCTACTATACTAATAATAATGTAAGGTATATTCTTATGTATAAAATACTTTAAAATATTTATTAGTAGCATAACTCTTAACACTATTTTCATTCACTGATTTTATGAAACCACAAGGAAAGCAGCAGTCAACCCAGGATTAGATTCACTCTCAGGCATGTATTTCATTTTACTAGTACTGGGCAGGTTTAGTGTCACTAGTTAACCTAATGCATAAGTGCCCAAACCAAGGCTTACAAGTCATTTAGCATCCTGTTGTCTTTTTATTTTATTTTCAATCATAATTTTCTTGGCATGTTTGAAGCTTTCATTATATGTTTAAAACGGTGATCAAATATTAGCACCGATCTCAGGAGAAAAGGTAACAAAAGTCTGCTGCCATTGTGATTCACCACGGACTCTTTTCCCAGTCATGCTCAACCAGTGACTTAAAATGTTGTGGCTGATTTGGAAAGTGTAAAGCTAAGCACAAATACAAAGATGAACTCTGTTCAATTTTAACAGAGTGGGAGGATATATATTTTTTTGGCTACCATAATAGATAAACATTAATCTCGATATGCCACATTTCATTGTCCTATTGTAATGCTTCAATCCTCCAACACCCTTTCACCTCACTTCATGCTAATGTTGACTGGAAATTTCCCATATGTATTAAACTTCGCAAACGCAAACAACATAATTTGAAATGACAGTCAGTCAGGCAGAACTGGTTGTTTCAAAGGTTTACCAAGCACTCTAAGAGTGTAACACTTGCTTCATGTCAACTGGCATGGATCATTGGCCTCGCCAAAAACCAAAGTTGAATTTGTGAAAAAGTGTGTTGGTAATGTAGTAATGTTGTTAACAGTAAATGGTATCAAACTGTAAATGGTATCAAATCTCAAACTGTATTGGAACACAGTTGAACAGAGAATATCTGATATAAACAGTGCAATGGAAAGACAATGTTTTCTGATCTTGAGAAATGCCAGCATTTCAGCCTTGCTCTGGATGAGTCTTGTCATATTCAAGTCAAGTGAGGGTTGGCAATATTTCTAATATTTGTGTTAGAAGAGTGTGTAATAAAAGAAGAAACTACTTGGTATGGTTTTACAAAAAGGTAAGACTCAACGGCATACATTTAAAAGATAAACTAATGAGTGTTTCGAATAAAGCAAATTTGACGTTATAAACACAGCAATAGGTACAGACTAAGCTCTGTCTAACTTCAGATCTTTGAAAAGCTGACAAGAAGTTTCCAGAATTTTGGACTTTACTCTGCGTCATTCCTCAAGAGCACCTGGCATCTAAAAAACTGAATTTAGACTATGTCATAACTCCTGTATTGTAGATTGTCAATTTTATTCGCACATACTGTATGCTCTCATTTGCAGACAATTCAAAAATGTAATTGCGGACCTTTCAAAAGAGATCTGCCACTTCACTGCTCCGTGAGGTGGCCTTCAAAAGGTATAGTTTAATTATTTTTTTTATTTTTGGACACACTAAAGCAGATGAGAAGCACACGCACTAATGAGCCTTAATGGATTTTAGATTCCACCTTTTTGGTGGACTGAACCTGGATCTTCAAAGGAAGCTACAGATGCTTCTTGATCTGGTGCAAATACTATTTGCTTTTATCAACAAACTTCGGCTGTTTTCTCTTTATTAAACATAAGTGGACAAGCAGCTGAGACCCTAAGTGGGAAGACTGCATAGTATGTTACACAGCTCAAAAATCTCTATCTGATGTTTTAGGACAGATTCCATGACCTACAGTCGAAATGGCCACAGCTGAATTAATGTTTGATCTGAGATGAAGCAGCACCTCAGAGATAAGTGAACATTTTGAGGATGACAGACTAAAATTTATTACTAGGGAAGCCACCTTGGAATTTTGGAAGACCGTGTCAACAGAAAAATATCCCAACACAGAAATAATTGTCAATGTTAGGTTCAACTTATTTTTGTGAATTTGTTTTTTCTACTGTGAAACATGTAAAACCAAATCACAGATCTGTTGATGAAATATTTGCTTCAGGTACCTACAAGCCAGATTTTAAGAAGAGTCACACCAAGTCAGAAGCACGTAGTTGCAGGGTAAGAAGAGAAAAAACTCTTCACCATGTAAATACTGTTTCTTCATTACAAGTTACTGGAAACTGAGAGTGTGTGGGTGTGTGTGTGTGGCTGCGTGTGCGTGTGGGAGTGAATGTAGTGTGTGTGTGTGTGTCCAAGCATACAGTGCCGGTGTTAAGTTATTTTGTGCCCTAGGCCAAGCTTATTAGTGCACCAACCGACTGTTTGGTGACTAACCCATGCAGCTGGGTGTTTCCCCCTCCTATGATCTGTGCTCTAGGCAAATGTCTAATTCGACTTAATGGTGGTGCGTGCCCTGTGTGCATAAATAACTTAACGGTGTGGCTCTTTTCTGTAATATGGCTTTTTCTTGGCTCATAGTATGCGAATGGTTGGCCAGCCCAAGCCCAACACAAATGTTTGGTGTATCAGGGAAGAAGCTGAAATACTCAAACTACACTCACTTGAACACAAGGAACACATACACACTTGAAACAAACTGTGCTCAGGCTGAGATCTGAACTCAGCTCTTTATAGCTGTTGGGCAGACCTGTCTATTTCTGTGTGGGTTTTTCCCCTGGGCATTCAAGTTTTCCTTGTGTCTCCTCTAACATACTGTATGTTGGTTAGATTAACTGGCAACTTCAGACTGGCACCTGTGTGAGTATGACAGAGGGTGTGTGAGTGGGTCCTGAGATGAAGCGGTCTCTGTTCACAGCTGTTTTCTTCCCTATTATCCAGTGCTATCAAGATTACCTTTGGCCTCACATAAATCTAAATTAGATTAGGTATGTTTGAAAATATTGTTTTTTAATTCAGGAAATGGTTGAGAAACAGGTGTGCTACCCAGCAGCCATGCAACTTTAAGGGAACATAAACAGGCAAAACTATATATTCAACACTGTTTTGTGATTATTGTGTGTTTCTGATTTTAAATCATTGTAGCTAAGCATTTTCTATTTGATGAAATTAGTCACAAATCATATTCATTTGTCAAGTGAACGAATTTGCTTAAAAGTAAAAACTAAATCTCAGACATTGTGAATGTGTGTTCCCATTAAAGAAAAGATTTCAATGAGGAGTTTAAAAAAGGAGTAAAGTAACAGATAGGAATGCATCATAAAACAGAGAGATAGCAAGACAGATAATTTTACTGTGGCATAAAAATAAGGTTCAGTTCTAATCATTCTGAATCACGTGGCTGACTTCCATAAAAAGAAATGTATCCATATGAAAGTTATTAAGCAATCGTGGGAATTTCAGTACTCAAATGCAAACAAAGTGGACATTTAACAGATTGACATCTCCTTCAGTATTTTCACAGAAATAAATTAACACTCTGTGGTGACATGGTGGGACTGTATTTAACTGTGCTTCCTCACAATTTAATGGTAACTATCTTTAATTTGAAACCTGGTAATTATTTTAGCGTAGCATGCACATATTATCCCAGTGCCCAACTGCTGTGTGTCACTTAGGTTAGATGCATTTGTCCACCACCAGAAGTAAACAACTGTGGCCTTTCTTACATTCACTTTAACAAATGCAATCCTGGAGGTTGTGGTCCGCACAATCTAGCTAAGGCTGAGTGGATTCCTTCTTACTTGTGCTTACTAGCCCCAGAAGACTCAAATTTACTCTTCTCCTAGTCCTCCATTTTAGGATTTCATCCACCACCCAAGCAACTTTTAATCTAATAGTATTGCACATCAGAGTCAAGGCAGATGTTCTCTCACATGTCTGTGCTCCCAGTAAATACTGCTACCAATGCTGAGCTCCATCCCTACCAGTAAGTTAAATGGAATCAATAACAGTAAAGACAGACAAGTACATTTCTGCCTGATTGAAGTGACACAGCAGCAGCCAGCACACTTTTCCACACTTCTGGTGTGATGTGTACCCCAGCAGTTGTTTTTTTTTTTTTTTATAAATGCTGTTTGGAAAGGTGTTGTATCTGTGCTGTATTGCTGAAACAAATAGTAAAATTTATTTCCGATATAAACAGTGAATGTGAAATTTAAACAAAATCCAACTTGAAAAAAGGCACTTTTGAAATGTGATACTCCAGATTTTTTAGACTTGTTAATATAGCATTTCAGATTTCAAAGATTTTACAAAGGCTGAAAATTCTGGGAAGTTTGTCAATTCCATTAAGTGTTGTATTTGAGAGCCGAATAACAAAAAGCAATATAAAAACATAAACAAATGTTTCACAGCAAAGGAAAACACAAGAAATATACAGTGTATGCAGTTGTACAAAAGTCACATATATAGATAGAGAGTATCCCAAATATCTACAGTATGTAGTAGCACAGAAGTACACAAGGCAGTTTGATCTGATGTGATGTGTTTTAGGGGTCACTCACAAAGGATCTGACAACTGAATGTAGAAACTTTCATAATGCAACCATATTTTGGTCATAAAATGGAACAACGTAACGCACTTGGAGGAAGTGGGTGGTTAGCTAAGGGCATCCTGTTATTTATACATACCACTAAAAAGTGCATTTCTAAAGTTATTTCATCTGAATTCTATGGGAATTAGTGCATTCTGAGCAAACGTAAAAAGCCATACAAAGCTAAATTTGATATTGGTCTCAGAAAGTGTTCTTAAACAATTACTGTTGTGAGAATATTGTTTCTCCATCACCAAATGTAACCTTCAAAGGCTGTTGCAGGAAATTGTTACAGCTAAAGGTAAAAGAACTGTGCCAGGACATGGGCTGTGGATGTTGCCGGCTCCATGTTCTGCAGATAGATCCTTTGATACTTTGCTTATTGTCTCCTTGCCCTCTGCCTCTTACTAACTTTTTGAAGGGTTTCTGTTCAAACTTCTTAAATTTATAGTTACAATACTATATCATTTTCTAATCCTGCTTAGTCTTGAGCAGAGTCTTGGGGGGTTGGAGCCCACACCAGCAAATATAGGGAGCAAGGCAGGAAAAGTCTCTGAATAGGGCACTATAGAGATGCTGGGCAATCTAGCTGGATGGAATAGGAATGAGTTGGGCTAAAACAAGAACTGGTAGGGAGTTGCTTATTCCTGGATGTGGCAGATTAAGATTGGTCACATATTCAGGCGGGTGTCTCTATACCACGATACCCCTTTGGTCCCCGACATGTGACAGGAACTGTCTTTAAGAGCCATGTCAGACCAGGCTGGACCAAAGATCAATCAAACAGTGAGCCAACTGAGAGTTTAAGCAAGATGAACTGATTATTACCCAAGTCTTATTATTATTTTGCCTACACTCAGTTGAAGATTGCATTTCTTTGGCATATTCTCTATAAAACATATAAAACATCCTGGATGTTCCTATACTGTATTTAAATGCCTAGGGGGTACAGATGCAAAATGAAGGGGGGAAGTGCTGAACTACAGTACCTGACATTGTGGAAAGAGTTATGGGGTTTGTTGGGATTTTGTTAATGTCTACATAATAAAAAGTATAAAAGGCAGCACAGGGTCACCCTAGGACCCAAACATAACAAAATACTTATCAAGATAGATTGAGAAAATATGACAAATAAACAGTTATGAGTAATTTAAAACAAACAGTCAAGGCATTGCTGGTAATTCAAAGTGGATGGGCCTGGGTTATAACTGATTGGCAAGCTGTAATTTAGCAACAAATAAACAAATTACCTGTTGTAAAACTACCATTAAAACATCATAATGTCTCATTTGTCATAGAAATAATCTTGTATTACAGAACAATGAATGTTTGGTAAACGAATACAAACCATAAAGAAACCAGGAAACATGTCCAATATGGTGAGCTTTAAAATCCTCAATAACTATAGTCTTCTACAAGCAAAATCAAAGGAAACAAACACATATATTAAGTGGGCCAATATATGATGTCAAAAAACTTTACCAACAAATCACAACAGATAATAAATTACAAAATGGAGATCTTGTTTTGTTTTTTCGTTTATCTGAGGATATAGTTGAAACAAATTACTTTCAAGCGCTCTAGTTGATGCTGCTGCTAAAGTATTCTGAGTTTAAGATGACAAAACTTTTAATACATTTTCCTTTTGACACCAGATTCATAGGAAAGCTTGAAAAAAAATAGCTATTATAAAAAAACAGACATTTTCCAATGTACAAAATGGCAAATTTGTAAAAGAATGAAAAATGGAATAGATAATCATTCAAATCGTATCATTTATTAATAAGATAAACCCTTTCCTAAAGAGCCGGTACAATAACCTTTGACTTGCATGGCTTTAGAAGGCTCGTTATTATTAGTCTAGAGACATTTTCTTATACAGACGACAACTGAGGATATGGAAATGTTCAGGCATGCATTTAAATGGACAAGGCTGGCTGCTGAAGACAAAGATGATATTTCCTTTATTATCTGGAGAGCTGTAGTTTATGTGCATTAGTATAGTTTGCTAGCCAACATACAGTATATTTTACAGAAGTTTTTGAAATTTTATAGAAATGCCATACCTTACTGCATTGTATTCTAGCCAGTTGCCAATGTGATCAAAAATGGCAAAATTTTCTGCATAATTGTTTGGAATTTTGTTTACCTTGGTTCAGTGGTTTTCCAGTCCAACATAGGCAGCTCCAAAAGAGGTGTTAATTCTGTTTTACCTTCCTTTTCTGGGGATTTTATGAGAGCAGGAAGTGTGGGGGAGCGTGGGGTGGGTTATCCAAAACTTTCTGCTCAAGAGGCTTTAGGACTCTGGATCTGTACAGCAGTGCTAACTGTGGGCTACTGTTCATATACAGAATATAAACTACTAGCCAACCCACGGCGTACCATACGCCGCATAATCAGGCCGGTTTTTTAATAATTTTTAAGCACAGGGAGAAAATTTAACATTTGCAAAATCGGTAATGTAATAAATCAGCAAGAAAAGCAACATTGTAACAATGCACGGAACGAACCAACACACAATCGTCTGTGCGACGTAGCGAGGTGGGGGTGTGTACAAAGTGCAGGAGCATCTAAGAAGACGCATGTTTGTCACGGATACGAATTGCTGTATGTAGCGTGTACAACACTTTGCTATGCTGCACGCAGTCGTGCGTAACCGAAAACTCGTTTTTTAAAGACTGCTCACTTCATTGTGTTTTAACCTCAGTTGTAAAGGAATGTTTTAATGATCCCATGGGATACCCCTCGCAAACAGTTTTACACGCTGCATATGGCGATTCACCTCCGCGAGAAACATGCCTCTATTAGATAGATAGATAGATAGATAGATATATAGATAGATAGATAGATAGATAGATAGATAGATAGATAGATACTTTATTAATCCCAAGGGGAAATTCACAGTCAACGTGTGGGAGGGGGGTGTGTACAAAGGTTAGGGACGAAAACAGTGGGAGCGTATGAGTCGCACTTAGTGGCAATTCCACGGTTTGCAGCCTGAATGGGGTTCAACAGTTTACCCACGCCTAGACACACGCTCAATCTCATGGATAATTATTTATTGAATGGTATACACTTCTGGAAAGACACGGTTTTCTAAAACAGGTTAGTGTGAGAATACAACAGTAAGTGAATGAAAAGATGGAACTCTGGAGAACCCACGGCATAACAAATGGCGCATAATTATTTATTGATGGTTGAACACTTCTGGAAAGACACAGGGACACCCCTCGCAAACTGTTCTACACGCCACATACAGCTATTCACATTTGTGACAAACAAACTGTTTTACACACTGCATAAAGCGAATCACATCCGGAACATAATTTTTCCTAGATGGTCCAGTCGCGTCCACCCTCGCACTCGAAGTATACACACTGCCTGCTCATGTGCCCGGTCGCAAGCCGTGTCCAGCCTCGTTCTCGAAGCATACACACCGCCTGCTCATGTGTCCGCTCGCAAGAGAAACTCACGGAGAGCCGCCCACCAGCTGCCTGTGTGTGTGCCTCTGTCTGTCTCTGGCGCGGCTTTCTCTTGCGCTGCCTCTGTGTGAACCGGTCAGGCACAGAGAAGGTCAGCTGCTGACAGAGTGTCTCGACTGTTGCAGGGCCTGCATTGGTGAAGCACGTGAGACGGTAATGAAACAGAGGCACAGGGCTTATTGGTTTTAAAAGACTGATTCCTTCATTGTGTTTTAACCTCAGTTTTAAAGGATTGTTTTAAAGATCCCATGGGATACCCCTCGCAAACCGATTCACACGCTGCATATGGCGATTCACCGCCGCGAGAAACATGAACAGTCAACGTAGCTCAGAGGTACATGACATTAACCTGATCTGCACTGCATGTGGCCTCTACGACAGACGAACATAAATGACGCCATTTTTTCTGTGTCGTCGCGTCCGAGTTGGTGGGCGTGGCCCTGCGAGTTGTCGTCGTATCCAATGGTCTTGGAGTTGGTGGGCGTGGTTCCTTCCTGTGTGCGCCATAGGTGTCTCACTTGTCGGCTTAGTGAATCCACGCCCCTTTCGGCGTGCTTTTCATGGTTGTCTTGCCTTAGTGAATTATATATACACTATATACACTGCTTATGGTGCACAAAACATCTTCATCTTGACCTTTCCAGTTATGTTGGTTAAATAAGTAGGTAGGAAGAACATGTTCCTGATCATTTATTAATTACAGACCAGAAATCTCATCAGATTGCTCAAAAAGACATATGTATATAAGGTTTGATCTGATCAACACTGGTTAGGTTTAGAACATCAGGATGCATATGTTTATCCATCCATTGTCAGATACCTCATTTTGCATTACAAGGCCATGATAGATCCATAACCAATTGTGTACAAGGAAGGAGCTGGCATGAATTTGATCCTACTGACACAGTGTGACCATGAGAGCCTCTTCATCTGCTTCAGGCTTCAATTGGAAAAAACAAAAGAAATGCAACCAATTGAATCTGAAATGTTGTAACTTGTCTTGGGAAAAAGTGTCTAATAATAAGAAATAATAATAACCACTTTTCTTAGGTTGCAGATCTTTGATGTATAAGAGGAATATTATAGCTGAAGAAAACCTGCATGAACATGGAGCAAAATACAAGTCAACAGTCACCAGACTCAGAATTTTTTTTTAACTTTTACTGAATTTATTTAAAGCATGTAATATTACACACAATCAAGTCAAACTTAATAAAACTAAATTCAATTCAACCCTCACCCATGAAAAAGAGAGAAAGACCAACAGGCAGAGTAAAACTTTTGAGATTAGCATAGAGGGAAAGTAGTCTTTCTCCCCAGTATAAGTGCTTATTCTAAAATATTATTGATTAGATCCTACTAGGTTTTAAATAAAGTTTTGTATAGATCATCTAAGAAAGAATTTGATGTTTTCCAATTTCAAATAGTATATAACATCAGTTACCCACTGACTTAACAGAGGTGGGTTAGGATTCTTCCAGTTGAGCAAGATAAGTGCTAATAGTGAAGTAGTAGTAACTACAGTTTGTCTTTATCCACTTTAAATCGATCTGGGAGTACATCAAACAGAGTTTTTAATGGATTAGGGGTGAAAGTGACACTAAGGCTGATAGGCATTTAACAAATTTTGTCCAGAACGATGTTAATTTGATTCAGGCCCAAAACGTGGTCTAGTGAAGCTGGAGCTTGATTGCAATGTTCACAGGTTGGATCTTGCCCTGGAATAATTTTGGACAATTTAAAGCGAGACAGATGTGCTTGATTAAAAAATGTTTAGTTGAATAATTGAATGCTTCATGCATATGGAGCTAGAGTGAATTCTGTGGATGGCTACCTACCACTCCTTTTCTGAAATGTTGAGTAAGAGATCCTTTTTCCACTGTACTTTGGGATCTGTAGAAAGAAGTGACTTTAAAATGGTTGTATATGTTATAGAAATGCTGTCTGCATCTTCAAGACTGATCAATATCTCTTCTGGAATGGAAATAGGTGGGAGATGATGAAAATTGGGCAGATTTTGTTTAGCAAAATTGGACATAGTGAAAAAAATGTGTTGATGGAAAATTTAATTTAGAGTGTAATTGTTCATAGAATACAATGACATTATTTACATACAAATCTCTAAATGATTTAATCCCATACGTTTCCCAACATTAAAAATTGTGTAAGTTTGAGAGAGCGGATAAAGGTGGTTATCATGTAGAGGTGCCACAGATAAAATTTTCTCTAACATGAAGTGCTACCTATATTGGTTCCATATTCTGAGTGAATGAAGGACAATTGGGTTGTTAGTAAATTGACGATACCTTGGAGTTAATAGTGTACAAAGCAAGGAATACAAAGAAATACTGTAGGATTTCATTTCTGTTGCAGATCAAGCTAGTGTGTGTTAATCTATTTGTATCAATGTTCAGGTTTTTATTGCTTGTATATTTGCTGCCCAGTAATAAAAGTGAAAATTAGGTAGAGCCATTCCAACTTCTGATTTAGGTTATTGTTGGGTTGCCCTATGGATGTGTGAATATTTCAAATTCCAAATAAATTAGGTTATTATTGAATCTAATTTCTTAAAAAATTATTTGTTCATGTGTATGAGGTGGCGCAGTGGGTAGCGCTGCTGCTTCGCAGTTAGGAGACCCAGGTTCGTTTCCCGGGTCCTCCCTGCGTGGAGTTTGCATGTCCCTGTGTCTGTGTGGGTTTCCTCTGGGTGCTCCGGTTTCCTCCCACAGTCCAAAGACATGCAGGTTAGGTGCATTGGCGATCTTTGATTGTCCCTAGTGTGTGCTGTGTATGTACGCCCTGCAGTGGGCTGGCGCCCTACCCAGGGTTTGTTTCCTGCCCTGTGCTGGCTGGGATTGGCTCCGGCAGACCCTTGTAACCCTGTGTTAGGATATAGCGGGTTGGATAATGGATGGATGTGTATGAGGATATTTTGAAATAGAGACAGAAGCTTAGGGAGGTTATTCATCTTGATAGTGTTAATTATCCCTGCTAAAGTAAGATGAAGGGTAGACCATCTATGCACGTCTTGTTTAATTTTGTCTATGCCAACAACGTTTTGTTGAAAAAAAGGTTTGTATTTACTTGTGATGTTTACTGCTAGATATTTAAACTGATCTGCAATGATAAAAGGGAAGGTGTCCAGTCTAATGCTGTTTGCTGGAGAATTCATTGGAAAAAGCACACTTTAGTTCAAATTAATTTTGAGTCCAGATATCTTTTGAAATTCTGCTAGTATAGTAACAGCTGGAGGCACTTAATTTTGTGGGTCTGATATATACAGTAACATATCATCTGCATATACTGATACAGCATTTTCTGTTCAAGTCCTTTTCTGAAAATCCCTTTTATCTTGGATGCATTTTAAAAGTGAATAGCCAATGGCTCAATGGTGATTGCAAATAGCAGTGGTGACCTGGGGCAACCTTGTCTAGTACGGTGTTCTAATATGAAGCAGTCTGAGATAGTGTTGTTAATACAAACTGAAGCTTCTGGATTGGTATACAGTGTTTGATCAATGCACATATGTTAGGGCCAAACCCAAATGTATGTAAAGTGTTGAATAGGTAATCCCATTCACCCATATCAAATGTTTTTTCTGCATCCAAAGATAGTAAGATCTCTGCGGTGTTGGACTTTATGGGTAAATATATTACATTAAATAGTCATCGAAGATTGGGAGCTAAATGTCTACCTTTAATAAATCCAGTTTGATCTTGTGATATTACTAAACGGAGCACTTTCTCAATCCTTCTAGCTAGGATTTTCGAGAGTATCTTAACATCATTATTCAAAAGTGAGATTGGTCTGTATGATGCACATTGTAATAAGTCCTTATGTTTGTTATGAAAAATGGTAATTAATGCTTGGCAAAAAGCTTGAGGTAGAATTGTATTGTGTCTAGCTTCTACAAAAGTTGCTAATAAAATGGCTGATTGAAATTTTTTTATAAAATTCAGCAGGGTAGCCATCAGGTCTTGGTGCTTTCCCACTTTGAAGTGAGCTTATAGTGGCTAGTAATTCTGATAGTGTCAGAGGTTTATCCAGTTCCTCTGCACCAAGAGTATGTAGCTGTGGTATCCGTAATGTATCAAAAAACACATTAGATATTGTCTTGTATTCTTTAAACTGAGTAGAATATAAGGACTCTAGTAGTCTCTAAATGTGTGCATTATTCTTTATGGCCAATGACTCTAGCTCTGTCTGTGTTGGTGATTACTGATATTTCATTGTGAACTTCCTGCTTATGGATTTGTTGAGCTAAGATCTTATTAGCCTTCTCTCCGTGTTCATATTAATGATGTTGTGATTTAAAAATGAGTTGTTCTGTTTCTTTGTTGTAAAAACATTGAGCTCTGATTCCAAAAGCCTCTCTTTTCCTAAAAAGTGCCTCATTTGGAGACATGGCATAATCTGTCCTCTTATAAATGCCTTCAAAGTTTCCCAGAGTATTCCTGCAGAAACTTCTGAGGATGCATTTGTCTCTAAAAAAAAAAATCAATTCGCTTGGATATAATTTCTGTGCAGTTCTCGTAAGCTAATAACAGGGATTTAAGACGCCAGCTATGAGATGAGTTTGTGGGGCTGTGACGATGCGGGTTCAGCTCCATGCTTCCATCGGCTGTTCGGGAGCCCTTGAACCCAACACTGTCGATAGATATAACCGAGGGGAGCTAGACAGTGAGGCAACAACAGCAATAGAGCAAGGGGATGATGTGAAAAAGTGCATAAGTGCTTTTATTACAACAAAGTTCATATTAAATAAGTGCAGCATCCAAAGTTAAATCTTCATTAAATAAATAATCCTTAAAAGAAATGTGGAGGTTAAAAAAAATGCAAAAACAATCCTTTAAAACGAGGTTAAAACGTTCAGCAGGAAGCAGTCTTTTCAAACACTAAAAGCTCGGTGTCTTCAGCTACCATGGCGGCTCCCCTGCTACACCCATTTGGGCTGCTCAACAGGTGAGTCGCCTACCTGCAGGAACAGCTGCCCTTCACTCAGGTCCGGTAGCCCTCCACTCCTTGGCTAGGTCGGGCTCCCAACTGGACCAAGACTTGGACAATTTTCCCAAGGCACTCACGCCGGGACTACACCAGCCCAAAGCCTCATCGACTCCCACTCCTATCGATGGCCAAGTCGACTCCTCTACCGGTCACTCCAGCTACTTAATCACTCAGTTGGAGAGACCGTTACCTTCAGCCCCACTGAATGTTGGCCAAACACTCCGCTCGTGGGCTCTCTTCTCAGCTGCCTGCTTTCTCCCATGCGAGCCTTCTCTTGCTCGCTGGCTCTTCCGTACCGGCGCTCTCTCTCTCTTTCTCTCCTGTGCACTAGGTGAGAAACGCCCACATCACAGATCGCCCTGCGGCTCGCTACAGCCACCATGCCCCCTCGTTAAGCCGCGAGCGGGGTGAATATTTATTTAAAAAATAAAACTTGTCCTTGCTGAGAGGGCTGTGGACCTGCTATACCACAGGAGCATAGTGATGTGAGCTCCATGATTAAAGGGGTATGGTTGGACATAAAAATAGCATCATATTTGCAAGATTTGATTACGGGTAAGAAATTGTTATCTATAAATAAATAATCAATTCTTGAGCAACAATGATGTACTGGTGAGAAGGAATATGCTCCTAAGTATGGATTTAGTAATCTCCATGTGTCTGATGACTTATGATCTTTTTAAAACTGTGTGATTATTTTTGCAGTATTAGATGTTGTGGCCTCTGTAGCTGAAGACCTATCCAGGTCTGGATTTAAAACACAATTAAAGTCTCCGGCTATTATAATTTTGTGAGTGTTCATGTTTAGGAATCAATGAAAATACATTTTGAATATAGTCTCTGTATTCCACATTGGGTTTGTAGATATTTATCAAAATCACTTTACAATTAAATAAATTACCCATCACCATCACATATCACCCTTCAGAATCAGATCAGACTCAGTATTACAATACAATACAATACAATTTATTTTTATATAGCCCAGAATCACACAAGAAGTGCTGCAATGGGCTTTAACAGGTCCTGCCTCTTAACAGCCCCCCAGCCTTGACTCTCTAAGAAGACAAGGAAAAACCCCTTGTAGGGATAAAATAGAAGAAACTTTGGGAAAGGCAGTTAAGAGACAGACGCCTTTCCAGGTAGGTTGGGTGTGCAGTGGGTGTCAAAAAGAAGGGGGTCAATACAATACAATACACAGAACAGAGTATTCAACTTAAGATTTTAGAGGTTTGAGGCAGTAGTGCTAATTGTGTCAAATGAGTGCAAAATTATCTTTTGATGTTGGAACTCTGCTTTAACTGGCTAAGAAGGTCATAACATATATTTATATGCAAAAAAGCCCATCCTTGAAAACTGTATACACTATTAAATATACCTCAATGAACACCCCTCTTCTTTCTGTCTTGCCCAGACACTGATACATAAAGACAACTTAATGTGTAAGAGTGTTATTACCTACATACACAGAAATATGATTAAACTGAAATGCCTAAATATTTTAGGGAACTTAGTATATAATAATAATAATAATAATAATAATAATAATAATAATAATAATAATAATAATAATAGTTTATTTGTATAGCACCTTTCCCATGCTCAAAGGAACACACTATAATAACTACTATCCCATATATATCCACACTTTTCTAAACAATATTAATAAAGGAAATTCTCAGGCCTAACTATACTGAATATGAAAAGTTGCACAACAGGTACTGTGTATGTTGCAAAAACATGACAAATCTGAATTTATATATGGAAGTTGATAGAGACTCTTTCACCAATGTTGTCAAAATAAAAGGTACTTTATTGAAATATTGAAGGGAGTGTATTTAATCAACCTAGACTAGTTTTTCCTAACACCTTTATTTAAATATTGGGGATTATAAGATCCTATTTGAATGTGAAAGTTGTATTCATATCAGGTTTTATATCAGGAAAATCTGTCTGTTCTGTCAATATTAGTAGTACTAGCAGAAGTAGTGGTAGTTGTAGTAGAATTGTCACATCTACAGAATAAGGTGAAATTCTTAATTGCAAGCATGAACAGCTATTAAATATATCATTAAATATATAAATATCATTTGATAGTGGCCAGAAGAGACAAGACACATCAGGAACCGTGTATAGGAATGCCTGGTGTAAACTTTTCTTTTTACAAATATTGCTGTTTTGTGTGGGTAAAATTTACGTTTTGCTGCCAACAAACATATAAAGGAGGGCTAACATTGTCTTTCATTCATTCAATGAATAAGACAGTAAGGCATTCAAAAAGTGAAATGTTAGAACAGAAGACAGGATATTAATAAGGCAAGTTAGATTAGATTAGACTTCAGACTATTTATTTTTATACAATATCACTAACCCACACACAAGTTTACTACTCACAAGTTATAAGGCTTTAATGGTGGTAATTGGTGGTAATTACAGTATCAGAGACAAAACACTGCTTTGCACATGTGTGACATGTTGCTGAGAGTAAATAGAAATCTACTGTTTGACTGAAAAGTGCCTGTGCCTTTAGATGTGGAACTAAGGACCTCCTGCACATTGTGCAATCCAGAGCAAGCCAAATATTTACACATATGCATCCACAGACATGATGTATGCATGCAAGTTTTTAGGTTGGATTTCCCCATTGAAAATGCTGTATAAAAAAGACAGATTAATTGAACTTTACTTTCCTCATTGATTTAGTTTCCTGAAGACATGATGTTATTAACAAGATTTGTCATTTACACAGAAAAAATGTAAAAAATAACCCTATATAGGATTTACATACATAGGATGGCTTTAACGGGTATTTTTAAAACTGCTGAAGAAAAATACAAAGTGTAGAACCTACTAACCCAAAATAGAAGATATCCCAGTGGCAAGATGACAACAAAAGTCACCATGTCACCCTTTTCCCATTTACATCCTTACCTTTACCTTGATTAAATAAGCATTCATTTTTAAATGTAACCTTGCTGTTCAAACATACAGTTTTTAAAGAAGTTTATGTTAAACAATATTTATGTTTATTTAATACAAAATTTGCCATTTATACTTTCTGAATTTAAGTAGATGTTTATAGATGATGTCACTGAAATCACAGATCACTGCTACTGCAAATAAAACATTAACAGAATTGTCTAAGCTTCCCTCCAAAGAACCCAAAATCTATTTTACGTACAGTATGCATGATCGTGTAATTTGTGCTTATAAAAGCTATTTCTTCCAAGGAATTTCATATCCATATTGTACAGGACTATTCCAGAATAACAGTATATTTTCTGTATGTTTTAATGGTTAATTTAATGTAGATACTTCAGTTCTAGTATCTGGTACATAACTGAAATTATGCTGTGGAAATGTAAGATCTTATGACATTGTGTTACATCAGGACTGAAGACTGTCTCTTAAGGGTGATGCTATATATCTATATATAACTTGTGACAAAAAATGGTGGTACCTATAAGCAATAGTACTATGTACATTAAAACCAACACAAGAAATAAGAATGATGAAATGTATATGTGATTAGGTGTACATGTTCTTTAATCTCACTACCTCTGGTAAAGTGCTATACATCATACAGTATTTGTCATTTAAAAGGCAATTATGAGGCAAATCTGGGTCACAGTGTCTCATGGATACTTAGGCATTTGTTACAGCACAATTAAAATGCATTCAAAAATGGCCAGCATTTATTTAAGTAACTGAGTAAACTTGATAAAAACTGAATTACTTATAATTTCAAGGCCAGATAATTATTCTGCAGATGCCGCAACAGTGTGAAGCTTTTCAAAAAGCTTCACGTATCAGTGGGGAAAAATACCCAGAAAGCCCAGAGGAACAGCACCTTGGGAAAGTGTGAATTGTGCAATAGGTCGTCATAGCCCCTACATCAGTGCCTTCTGCTCTCCATAGATCATCCAGAAACACCTTAATTGTGTACCCACAAATAACAATTACCATCAGTCGCAATACATTGGGCAAGTGACCAGACCCCATGATAAATAACTACTGATATTGAGTTTCTATCAAAGTCACTTGATTGTTTAAGCAACTAATGAACATGCAAATCATTCTTAAAAAGTTGAAATTACACTACAAGCATTCAGAGGTCACCATGATTATTCACTGTTAATGATGGTGGTATAATGGATCAGTTCTTAGCAATGCTGCCTAACAGCTTCAAGAAACTTGGTATGACTCCTGCAATAGTGACTGAATGGGAAAGTTTGCACATTAGAAATTTAGAAAATTAGAAGCATTTTGTCAAGAACAGACCATTTAGTTCCAGAAAACTCACCCATCCTTTTCACCTAGATTCTCAAAAATAACATCATAATATAATTGTAATAATAGTACTTACTCTTTATCACACTACTTGTTAATTTATCCCATGTATCTATTGTTATTTGTCTTGTTCTTCTAATGTGTTGCTCTTTTCCTTAATAATTCTCACCACTAATTTACCTATGATGCACTTTAAGGTTACTAGCCAAAAATACTGTTTTTTATATAACAGTATAATATTTGCTATCATCCACTCTTTTGCAGTCTCCCTCACTGTACAGTAACAATTGAAAAAATATACATCAAGTGTTTGAATGTGTACTCCTAAACCTTCTTAAGCACTCAAGGATAAGCTAAGCAGTACTTCTCCCTCTACATTTTTCAAATCTCTAATTACCTCCTTAGTAGTCCCTGTTAATGCCGGGAAGTTGTCCCCTTCTTCAGATGTGAAAACCTTTTAAAAATTTTCTATTTTAATGTCTGACAAGATTAGAACATTTGGTACTTCACTGTTCCACATACCTCCACCATATCTGGTGCCCAGTCTACGGCCTTGCACCCAATGATACCACAATAATCTACAGCTGTTTTTAAGATGGGACTGACAAAAAAGGGTGAAGAAAATCTGATGGATTTTGTGATATTCATGCAAATCCCTTAACAATCCAAGCACACAGGATATGGACAACAGCTAAAATTATTTCCTATCTGCACCCAAACATCCAAATGAATAAAATTACTGTTAGAAATATTGAAGAAATGAAGATGTTAAATGAGGGCTTCTCAGAGATTATGGGTAAGTACTATTATGAAATGTAGTATTCCTGGACTTTACTACCTAAGAAGAGTGGACAGTGGAAAGGGTGGGGGCGTGATGTTTAATTTAAGATACAAATAACTTTACATTTCACTGTAGAAAAATAGAGTGACTCCGAAGTCAGAGGTGATCTTATTGGGTACTGTTAGAGTTATTTGTTCTTATTTGAGGAAATCTAATTATAGTATTATATATTCTTATTTGAGGAAAAGCTACTGATTATATCAATAGCTGTAATAAGTTGTTTCCTGGCTTATTCCTTGTAACTGTGTAACAGTGTCCTATGTTTTGTACTCTTTTGTGGGAAACAAACCCTTCCCTGGGATAACAAAAGTCTACCTGACCTTATCTAACTTAACCAATGGAGAAGGTCATAATACTGTTCAGTAACACGTGCATTGAAAATGGTAATTGCTTCTCATGACTAGGAACTTTTTTTATCTATCTTTATCTATGGTAGAACAATATAAATAGGGGTGCTTACTAAGTTGAAATTCTGAACTACCTCTTCAGCTTGGGCTTTGATGTATATGCCAGATTCATTTGCCTATGTTTTGGCTTTATTTTACCTACCTTATATTTCTTGTGGCATTTGGGTAATTAATCATGTGGCTAGTCTGTGGTTGTAGGGGCACAGCTGATGATCAATTCTTCTGTGCCCATTTGTGTACATACTAGTCCCAACATGATTAGTGACACATTTAGTTCAGATACTGTACATTGGGCCCAACTACACAGTAAGCTGGCTCAGAAATTCACAAAAATGGACATATGCATTTAGGGCATACCATTTTAATTGAGATTTATTCAACATGATGCATGTATACCTAATTAAACTGGCAAATGTGGCACAGGCCCACATGTATAGATAAACATAAAAAAAACATGGATTTAATATTGCCTTTGCTCTGGAACCAGGGATCAAAAAAGAGCTTGGATCTACATGGTGTTCGCTACAAGAAAAAAACTGTGGAGGAATAATGACATTTAGTACATTTACTATGTATGTGCAAGAATAAATCTCTTCATGCTTAGGTACATAGTTGGTATGGAGGACATTTTTCTGGTACTCATTGTTCTTTTTACTGTTGTTTTATATTCTGGTTTGCCTTTTTTCTTGGAACTATTTTATAATATGTCCTGCAATGCATTTGAACCTGACAAAACAGGATAAACTCATCTTCCATGATCCATACCCAATGAAACTATAAGTGGCTTTGAAACATGAATTCAGTAAATAAATATGTGTAAGTAAACAAAGTACCATGTTAATATCACCACACAGTGATAACTATGAAGCTGAACAGCTCTATAGAGCAATTAAAGCTGTAGAATATACTGTATGTCAATTTCTTAACAAATCTGACTCTGCTACTTTTATACAAACACTAATTTGTATAAATCTTTGCTCTACTCTTGCCGAATGGTTATTTTTCTGTATTGACTATCCTGGCTGACAGGTACGGTTGCAGTTATGTTTCATTAGGAAGCAATTTCTAGGACATAATGTACACTGTAAATAATGTTGTAAGAAACATTTTATTGTTTTATATTTAAAACTATAATTGATAATGGCACAGAATATTCAATTAAGAATGCACCCTTCAAGCCATTTTAGATCTAGCATAACTTATTACAGAATACTGGGAATCAGGAGTGTATACCAGTTTGAAGTACAAGGCAGAAACAAGCTTTGAACAGGAAGACAGGCCATCATATTCATGCATACACCCACATTTACTCACACCTGGGGAATTCTGCAATTCCAATTAACCTCGAAGGCACAGTTTTAGAATGTGGGGGGAAAGCAAAATAATAAGAGGAAACCCACAAAGGCATGAGTAGAGAGTGAAATCTCCATAAAAATAGTGACTGACTGGGAACAGAACCAAATTTGTCCTGGAGATCAGCCACTCTCCCACACTCAATTAAATTATTATTAGCTTTAACAGTTTTATTTTTATTCATATTTAGTTGAGAGCAGTTAACTTTTCAGATGTGGAAGGGAACCTGAAAGAAACTTACTTGGCATGTCATACATTTATATGTGGGGACAAAAGAGTTATACAGAATGTTTACCATAGCACAGTCAAAAGTAAGTAAAAGTAAGTAAAACTCCTGGTATTCCAGATTCCAAGATACTCTTAATTTAAATTGAACTAACTATTTTTGTAAATTATGAACTGTATCATGAAAGCAAATGCCTGCGTAAATTACACTACATCAGCAGTTTTATCTGTGTTGAACAACAGTAATTTTCACCTTCATTTATTTTCCAAACCCACTGAACTTGTCAACACTGGATGAAAGGCAGGAACGAACCACAGGAAGGATGCCAATGCAACAAAAGGATACACTTCCAGATACAAGTACTTACACATACTATACTGATTCACTTTACATATACAGTGAAACTAATCTCTGTGTCCTTAATATGCAAGTGGCAACAGCAACATCCATAGAGAAGGAAAATAAGTATGGGGAGAATTTGTAAAGTTCACAAGTGTATTGACCTCTACAATAGGAGCAAAAAGAAGCATACATAAAATAAATTTGAACAGTTATGGGCCATCTTATCTTCATAGATTATGTGCATTGCAAACAGTGCAAAGCCTCCCCAGCTCTGGTTTCTGTTTGATCTCATCACTTTGTGTGCACTCAGAATCCCATTTTAGGTGAAGATCTGTGTTTTTAAGGGTAACATTCATTTGAGACATCACATCTATCTTTTAAGCAGTGGTCCATGATTTAGACACACTTAATACTTTACAAGTGCAGAAGTATTAAACTGACTTGTATTACATTTAGTAATTGTAAAGAGGAAAAATAAGGAGTGAAGTTGAGTTAGGAGACATCTGTTATTCACTGATCACATTCTCCAGTCCACAACACTCAATTTGGATCTGGCCTTGTGCACCTAATGTGTTATCTAAAAGTTGTTTTATTTTTAACTTGGACTGTTTAGCCATTTTCAGTGGGAACTAGGCTTTCTCTTTGATCATATCACTTTGTGCCTGTTGACAAAGATATTTTTCTGAAGGGTTGTGTTTTGAAATGTTGCATCAGTCTGGAGGTTGCAGTTTTAAGCTGCTTATTTTAAGCAGATGGGCACAAGTCCTAGGCATATCAGGCTTTGTAAACTGCCAGTGTGACAGTACATGGCAGTTCTCAGGGGCTAATCAATGAATGGACAGACCAGGAGATAAATGTAATCTAAATGGCAGTGAGGTTCAGTAATGGGCAGTTAAAAGGTACAGGCATCAAAATAAAATCACTAAACAAAGACAAGGTTGAAAAGTGAAATACAGATTTCTGTAGCCTATTGTCAAAATCAAAACTGTTAAGTGCAAAGGAGTTTATCCAGCAATTTAGGTTGTCACCTTGGAATTTATACCATAGCTGACGTGGAACCCAGAAACACCCAGCAACAAACCAAAATGGACAGAATGCTTTAAAACAGAACACAAAATTAAAATATCTTTTTAATTTATGTTTTTAAGTATTAAAAACAACGCCATTCTCTTCTGAGTTTTTTAAACCCTAAATACTATCTGTGAAACCTGTGAGAAAATTTTATTTGCAAAGAAAAACATTTTTTATTACACAAATCACAAATCAGATGCACTGCAAGCAAAAAAAGAGTAATAATTAATAAAAAACAAGGTGGATTGGAGATTCTAAATTGTGCTTGGTGTGTGTGTTTGTGTGCACCCTGTGGTGGACTGGCACCCTGCCCAGGGTTTGTTTCCTGCCTTGTGCCCTTTGTTGACTGGGATTGGCTCCAGCGGACCCACGTGACCCTGTAGTTAGGATATAGCGGGTTGGATAATGGATGGAATATTTAAACTATGTTGAAATATATATGAATATTATTGTAAAGTTCACAACAAAGAAAATGTGTGTGGTTATTATGGTTGGTAGTTGCCAAGAAACCCACTGCATTAACTTTGCAGCTTTGGTCAGCACTTATGGCACATGGTGCCTCCCTTACATCTCCTTTACTCTTCCATCCTCTTTTCAGTCTCAGCTTTTTACTCCATGCTTACTGGAAACCTCTACCCCTCATCTCTCAGTGGTCCTAGGGCCTCGCATTATACTCTCCAACCTTCTGGTATATAGTTTTTTTAAATGTCAGATCAACAAATTGCAATCGTCCATTTAAGTTTGCATACAGGTTATATTTTTCTCCTCTAAGTTACTTTGTACATTTTATAGGCCTTAGCCTGGATCCCTTCTGTGACTTATGCCCCTCTGGTGCTCCATTAAAATTTATGCATATGTACTGATTTTGTCCTTTTATGCTGGCTTTCTGGTCTCTAACCACATGGCCACTCTTTTCAGTGCTCTCAGTTCCTATTCCTCTATTGCCATCCGTCTTGTATACTTAGATCATTAGAAAACTATGTAGTTCTCTCTTACAAGTAAGCATTCCTTGTTATTTGAAAACTGGGGGTAAATCGTGGTACTTTGAAAATCTTTTATTTTTTAAAAGATATTTCAATATATAACACCTTGGAGTTTTCCTCCATTTCCATTTGAAGTTATGCTTCAACTATATTTCTTTTCAAAATTCTATTCCCTTAAAATGTTTTCAAAAATGTATTAAATTCTCAGAAAAAGGGTACCATTCTGCATGAAGCTGTGGGTTGATGGTGTCCTTAAAGACCTGTATATATTAATTGTGCCATTTCCCTTTGCTACCAGATGATATTTCTTCTGCATCCATGTGATCCAGCTCATTTTTTACTAATAATATTGTTCATCTGACATCATGGTGACTGCTGAGACATTTACAATTATATATATTTGCTTGGAAGATGCTTTTATCAAAAATGACTTACAAAGAAGGTAAACATAATCGAGTAACATCAGGTTAGGGCCTGTTTGTTTAAAAAGTGTCGTAGGACACGTAACAAAAGTTGATTTCCACAAGTGAGATGTGATGACTAATTTACAAATTATAATATATAAAGCAATTAAATTTGAACAACAAATTAACCAATATAAAAGATCACCAAAGGATTTTCTATCTATTAGACAAATACTCACAGACACAGTATCCGGCAAAAGTTCACTACTTTAACTAAAGTGTTATCCATATTACAGATGTATGCTATCAACAGTAACCAGTTCTAAATAGTGCATGGTGTTTTTATTTAGTGTGTCTGCTTTTTGTATTATGAGCATTTTTCTTTCCTCTGAACATTGTTTTGTCTTTTCTCTTGTGACTTTTCTTATACACTTATTTTTTACTCCATGGAGATTTAAAGACATAATGTTAACACAGCTTCTCATCATCCAGATTAATTATCCTTTAACTTGTTCAAGCTTATTCATCTTTCCATGCAGTGCAGTACTGAAACATTTTTCTTCATCCATTGTTATCAGTAAAGTACTGTATAATCCAGCCAACACATGCACGCATATCAAACAAGCCTAATTTGCCTCTGCATGCCATGTTGGAAAACCTATTCACTCACTCACTCACTCAACTCAGGTAGCAGCATGTCTTTCAGGTTATATCAACAAATCCAAACTGAATCATTTTTTTCCATAACACATCCTTCTTGCAGTACTGTATTTGTCTCTATTGATGTGTCTTTCAAGCTCAGACTATATACAATGGAAAAGAACTCAACAAAAGGAGTAAACAGAGGCCAGACATCACTAATAAATTGCACTTTACATATGGCAGCGCATTCTCACAATGCATCATGGAGGCACCATTTTCTTGTTTGTTTTCTTACATGTGTCATTATTTCTTTTGTTTTTTCATGAGCACTGTAATATTTTAGTTGCTTATAATGTTGCTGGTTATATGCTTTGCTAATATTTAAATGTATGATTCATTATGCTGTGGTTATAAAAGATGGCAGTGTTTCGACATTTATGTGCAAGCTTTGGTTTAACTTAGAAAACAAATTCATTTTGCAAAGAACAGTAAGTGAGAAGGCAGTTGAAGACTTTGTTCTTTGCTTTTAAACTAATGAATTTTAGTTTCTGCTCTGTGTTTTGATGATTGTTGCCTTACTTGACAAATCCCTGAATATAGACTTTTCTTCTGGTTTACCAGCAGCCTTACCACATGCACTTCAGAAGAGGTCATCCACCTGAAGCTAAGCATGTTCAGCCTGGTCAATACTTGGGTGGAAGGGTGTATCTTGATATCCTGACAAATTGCCCTCCATGGTCTTGTCATTCAGACCCCATCTCTAATTTGGCTATTTCTTTCATCTCTTCACCGCTTAATAGCTAATGTATGTTGAGAGCACTGATGCAAAAATGGCTACTGTCACATCATCCAGGTGGATGCTACACATTAGTGGTGGTTGAAGTGGCTCCCAATCACTCATTAAAGCACTTAAAGAGTAGTGAGAAAAGTGCTATATAAGTGCTAATAATAATATTATTATTATTATTATTATTATTATTATTATTATTATTATTATTACAAGGTATTATTACAGTATCTGTAAGAAAGACCTAATTTTCCAGTCTCAAAACATGTTAAGAGGAATAAGTCTTGATATTTGTCAACTTGACATAACATTCACATTCAATTCAAATCTTCATAAATCTTTTCAAACATTTGCTTTTTTGCAGTCCCAACTATGAGAATAAGACAAATGTTCTGAATAAGAAGCCTACTTCAGCTTCACTTGGTGAGAATGATTTTCATTAGTAACACATTTACGTAACAATATGCGTTATAAAAGAATAAAAACTCTTATCCTACATCCAAAAACAGTGTATCATTTCGAGAGAAAACATTAGCCATTCACCTATTACAAACCAGTTTAACTCATTCTAATGTTGAAGCATGGCAGGATTCAGCCACATACTTAGTGTCAATCATCATGGGTTCCTTAGAGAAAACATCTGTTCTTTAATAGCTGGTAATGTGTCTATATTTATTACAAATTGTATAAGAGCGGGGATATAGAGAATATACAATCTCTGAGCATCACATGAAGTGAAGTGATTGTAATATAAAGCAATTGATGTGAATTTAATTTTCATTATTTTGATATTCGTCAAAAAGGACAGCAAAGATGTATTGTCTTAAAAAAATAAAGTCAACTAGTTCAATAAACAGTCATGTGAAAAAGTAAGCATAACCCAGGTTGACTTTTTTAACATATTTGAACAGGCAAACATTAGCTCTTTAAGCAAACAGTGACTACAAATTAAGGTGATACACTTGAACAAATAACTGATAGAATTAGCATTGTGTATTCATTCTCATAATCTAAATGAACAAAAACGCAGATTTGTCATGTGGAAAAGGTAAGCACAACCCTACATTTATCATTTATCACCACTTTAAATCTATACAAATTAGAATCATCAGGGGCCTCATGCATAACGCCGTGCGTAGAACTCACACTATAACATGACGTAAGCACAAAAGCCGAAATGTGCTTAAGTACAGAAAAATCCAGATGCAGGAATCTGTGCATTCACCAACTTCCGCGTTCTTCCGCTACATAAATCCCGGTCAGTGTGAAAAGTAACGCTCGTGCATGCGCATGCTGTCCCTCCCCAACTCCTCCCAGAATTACGCCTCTTTGAATATGCAAATCAATATAAATAGCCCTTAAGCTCAGCGTTCTGTGAAAAGACAATGACAAAAGCAAGAGGGAAAATGGAAGAATTTAAGCGAATACCAAGTGGAGGCAAAGAAAAACGTACTATTTGTTGGTTTAAACAGTGGTATAAACAACAAAAGGAAGCTGATCGAGTGACATAGCGTGTCGGAGAAACTCGAAAGCTCAAGTTCACAAAGTCGCACAGTGCCCGAAATAAAAAAAGAAGTTGTCAGATATCAAAGTCGCCGTGAAAAGGCGAGTTGTAGCCCACCATTTGAGTGTCATATGAAAGCTTATTAGGGTACAGAGAAAAAAAAAGGCACACAGTGGGAGAAAAACACGAAATGTCAACTTCAATCTCGAAATTTCCACTTTAATCACATAGTTTATTTTGTCATTAAAGTAGAACATCATAAACTTCATCTTAAAATCGTTTAATTAACTAGTTTCTCAAATCACATCGTAAGTAAAGTAGCACATTAAATGCTTTGTTTTGTATGTTTTCTTCTATGTGCTCTATGTGTGTGAATCACTAGTGCTTCTTAAACCGGCTTTCTCTACCTCCAACATTACACAGCTCACTGAATAACTAAAATACTGAGATGTATACGTGATATCATTTTCATGATGATAGGAGTTAAAGCACGTTATTAAACATGGGTTTCACGGCGCAATGATTGTGCATGACCTTTGATGAAATAATTTATTGCAGCAGTACTCAGGGGCTGCTCTAGGCTGGTGGCGGCCCTGGGCAGAGAAAGAATCGGTGGCGCCTTTGCTCGCCAATGTCAATATGGTATTTTATGCACAGCGGATGCCCACATTCGTTGCGGACACTGCATAGCTGCCTCATGCTCATGACACAAGCATTTAACTTTTGCCAAAATTTGCCGCTGCATTTTTAGCTGTGTCGTTATTTTCTTTTTCTGTTTTATATTCAATATATATTGGTGTGGTGGCCCCTGGAATTTGGTGGCCCTGTGCAGGTGAACAGTTTGCACATGCCTAAGGCTGCCCCTGCAGTACTGTCTCTTTCAAACGTACTAACCTCCAATTCATGTCCTTCCTTTTCTTTCTCCAAGTAAACGATTGCCACACAATCAGCTCTGTAATGGACGTTAAGCCATCTGTAAGCTTATAACGGCGATTCTTCAAAACTTTTAAGGAACATTGAAATATCTTCATAGTACATGTTTAATTATTCTATCCTTCACACCAGTTCCAGTTAGGCATACAGTGCGAGGCAGGAACAATTGTGAGCAAAGCGCCAGATCCTTGCTAGCATGGCGACACCGTGTCCTTTAATTATTAACAATACAGATTATTTAAATGAAATTAAAGTTTTATCTGTATAAAATAATAAACATATTTTGCTGCATTTTATCTTAAAAATGATATCGTCATCATATGTAAATACACTCTTTATAAAGTGGCTCAGTTTGTGCAACATTATAACTGTACTGCAAGCTTACAGTGAGATAACTGTACTAATAAGTACTAACAGTTCTACAAGGAGCAGTTGATGGACTGATTGAGTGCATTTAGAGCTCTTGGGATGAAACTGTTTATGAACTGCGAGGTCCGTACAGGAAAGATTTGAAGTGTTTGTCATATGAGAAGCAATTTAAATAGGAAGCATAGCTGAGGCAGCTTGTGCTTGATGCTGTATACCGATAATTATCTTTCCGATCAGCTGCTCCGAGTGGTGCAGTGAGAGTAATGTGGAAAAAGATGATCTGCTGTGGCAACCCCTAACAGGAGCAGTTGAAAGAAGAAGAAGAAGGTGCAGTGAGAGTAACAACGTTAAAGCAGCTATGGCATTTAGAATAGTTTGACCATTCTGTGGACCATTATATTTTTAGTGGTTAATTACAATCAGATGCATTAAAATAATAAACAATATGCGGTTTATTTCAGTATATTTATAAAGCTGCGTCAGGAAAAAAAAGAATAACCACACAGGAACAGCAGCACTGCTTTGACGGTGGGTGCCACCAGTCTGCAAAACCGAGTGGATAACTTGTGTACGACAGGGTATGAGGTACCATGGAAATGTGGGTGGCTTTATGCCAAGTTTAGGTTTTATACATTGTGATTTGAACGTGGAAACGTTCTTATGCAACATTTCTGTGCGTTTATACAGGAGGCCCCTGATGTTCCAGATTAGGTGCCAGTGTTTAGAACTGCCTTAGGGAGTATGCAGGTAGAAACTGTCTCATTTGAACCACAGATAACAAGAGTCTAGTGTTCTCTTTGCTGTTGATGACTGTAATGTCATCATGTGACAATCTCAAGAGCTCTCTAAGGTCTTCAGAAAGAAGGTTGTGGATGTTTATGAGTCTGCCAAAGTATTTTAAAATTAATCATTCCACCATAAGGAAAATGATCTGCAAGTGGTGTAGATTTCAAATTACTGCTCATTTCTCTAGCAATTGGCCCAGCAAATTCAGCCACATAGATGACTGCCTGATGCCAAAGAAGTCTTCAACAAACCCAAAGATCTGCACATAACTATGGAAAAAGTTGGTGTCAAAGTGCATGCATCTACAATCAGAAAGAGACTACACAGATTTGACATGCATGAGAGTTGTGACAGGAAAAAGGCTTTGCTATCTAAAAAGAACATTAGAGCAAGACTACAGTTTCTCATTGAATATAAAGGCAAAGACCAGTGTGGTTTGGACAGATGAATGAAATACGGAGCTGTTTGGCCACAGTAACAGTAGACATGTTTGATGCAAATCAAAGACAACATTTCAGGAGAAGAACCTCATACTAACTGTGAAGCATGATGTTGGACATGTTTTGGCTTATAGTTGCTGCTCTGGTGCCTGGGCAGCTTGCAGTAATCAAATCTACTATGAATTCTGCATTAAATGAAAGTGTGATTGAGGAGAATATGAAGCCATATGTCTGAACGTGGAACTGAAAATTGACCTTTCAATATGGTAACAATCTGAAGCATACTACCAAATCCAGCAAGGAATATCTCAAAAAGAAGAAGTAGAGGGTTATGAGCTGGCCTAGTAAAAGCCCTGATTTAAATCCCATTGAAATGTTGTGGGGAGATTTGAAACCAGCAATACATGCAAGAAAGCCCACAAACATTTTACAACTGAAGGAATTTTGCATGGAGGACTGGTCACAGATTTCTCCAGGTCAATATTTGAGACTGGTGGGCAGTTATGAAAAGTGAATACAAGAAGTAATTTCTGCTGAAGTTGGCCAACATCAGCTTCCGATACGCTCCCCAACTGTTCTAACAGTAGTGCTGGATTAACCAAGGTGGAGACAAATACATTGAATAACAAGAATTACAGTGGTGTGAAAAACTATTTGCCCCATTCCTGATTTCTTATTCTTTTGCATGTTTGTCACACAAAATGTTTCTGATCATCAAACACATTTAACCATTAGTCAAATATAACACAAGTAAACACAAAATGCAGTTTTTAAATGATGGTTTTATTATTTAGGGAGAAAAAAATCCAAACCTACATGGCCCTGTGTGAAAAGTAATTGCCCCCTGAACCTAATAACTGGTTGGGCCACCCTTAGCAGCAAAAACTGCAATCAAGTGTTTGCGATATCTTGCAATGAGTCTTTTACAGCGCTCTGGAGGAATTTTGGCCCACTCATCTTTGCAGAATTGTTGTAATTCAGCTTTATTTGAGGGTTTTCTAGCATGAACCGCCTTTTTAAGGTCATGCCATAGCATCTCAATTGGATTCAGGTCAGGACTTTGACTAGGCCACTCCAAAGTCTTCATTTTGTTTTTCTTCAGCCATTCAGAGGTGGATTTGCTGGTGTGTTTTGGGTCATTGTCCTGTTGCAGCACCCAAGATCGCTTCAACTTGAGTTGATGAACAGATGGCCGGACATTCTCCTTCAGGATTTTTGGTAGACAGTAGAATTCATGGTTCCATCTATCACAGCAAGCCTTCCAGGTCCTGAAGCAGCAAAACAACCCCAGACCATCACACTACCACCACCATATTTTACTGTTGGTATGATGTTCTTTTTCTGAAATGCTGTGTTCCTTTTACGCCACATGTAACGGGACATTTTCCTTCCAAAAAGTTCAACTTTTGTTTCATCAGTCCACAAGGTATTTTCCCAAAAGTCTTGGCAATCATTGAGATGTTTCTTAGCAAAATTGAGACGAGCCCTAATGTTCTTTTTGCTTAACAGTGGTTTGCGTCTTGGAAATCTGCCATGCAGGCCATTTTTACCCAGTCTCTTTCTTATGGTGGAGTCGTGAACACTGACCTTAATTGAGGCAAGTGAGGCCTGCAGTTCTTTAGACGTTGTCCTGGGGTCTTTTGTGACCTCTCAGATGAGTCGTCTCTGTGCTCTTGGGGTAATTTTGGTCGGCCGGCCACTCCTGGGAAGGTTCACCACTGTTCCATGTTTTTGCCATTTGTGGATAATGGCTCTCACTGTGGTTCGCTGGAGTCGCAAAGCTTTAGCAATGGCTTTATAACCTTTACCAGACTGATAGATCTCAATTACTTCTGTTCTCATTTGTTCCTGAATTTCTTTGGATCTTGGCATGATGTCTAGCTTTTGAGGTGCTTTTGATCTACTTCTCTGTGTCAGGCAGCTCCTATTTAAGTGATTTCTTGATTGAAACAGGTGTGGCAGTAATCAGCCCTGGGGGTGGCTACAGAAATTGAACTCAGGTGTGATACACCAGAGTTAGGTTATTTTTAACAAGGGGCAATTACTTTTCACACAGGGCCATGTAGGTTTGGATTTTTTTCTCCCTAAATAATAAAAACCATCATTTAAAAACTGCATTTTGTGTTTACTTGTGTTATATTTGACTAATGGTTAAATGTGTTTGATGATCAGAAACATTTTGTATGACAAACATGCAAAAGAATAAGAAATCAGGAAGGGGGCAAATAGTTTTTCACACCACTGTAAAACTCCCATTACACAACTCCAGTGCACTCGGTAATTATTCTGTCAGTGTCACAGTGGTAAAGGCAAGCCATGTCTGTCAGGTGTTTTGATTTATGAATAGGCCTTTTGGCTCAAGCAAGACACCTGCAGTTTGTAGCAGCAGAATGTTTTTCTTTGTAAACACTGGATAATAATACATTTCTTAATATGACATATAACCATAAAAAAAAAAATTCATAGGCCTTTTTTCCTACACGCTTATCACGCTTAGTCATTACAGTGATGTGGTAAACCTGGACCCATCCTGCCAAATACTGTGTGCTATACAGGGACCACTGAATGGCATATTGTGTCACGCACATTTTCCTCGCTTGGTGATGAGGACAGAAATGTCTTTGGGTGGAGGTCCCGTGGGGTGGGGAGTTCCCGGAGGTGTGTGGGGTGGCCCCCTTGGAGTTTCGCGTGCGCTGATGTACAAATCCTGGTTACGAATCTCGGCGACTCTGACTTTTCAATAGGGAACATCCCCTTACTTCCTATGTTGATGGTAGGCTAATTTGCGGTCACCAATTAGCCCAACATGTAACTGCTTTAATTTGAGGGTGCGGAACAGGCACATACACAGCACGTGCAAACTCGTCCTAAATATCATCTCCAGCTGATTTTGTATTTATATAAATACACGAACATCTCGCGTTTTGTCGATTACATTTATCATTTTTAAAGACACCACATCTCCAAGTTCGCACTGCGGTTTGTTGCAGTGGGAGTCGTGTACTGTTTTCTGCTGATATGACTGCATATATTAAAGAGATGAGTCAAACAAAAACTTTGCCTGAGTAAATATTTAAAGAATCGTTTTTCGGTGCTTACTGTTTAGGTGTAGATAAACACGCAAACCAACAAATAGAAAAATAAATACAAACACTTGCATAGATAAATGACTAAGAAAAGGAGAGAATTTAGTGATCTGGGAACCAAAGCTGCGTCAGTAACATCGTGCAAATTCACTGGGTACACACCGCAAGTGGCAACAGCCATCAGATACCAAGGAGATTATAGCAATCTGATCATCTTTACTGTCAGAAATAAGGCAGGAAAACGGAAAACCACCCACTCGGTTGAAATATGATTAAAGTGTTTTTTGTTTTTTTTTTCTTTCTTTAATCAGTTAAAAGAATAGTGTACACGCCAGAACAAACTACAGAACGAGTGCAGTGACTTTATTAAAGTTTTTACTTCGATTATTTAGACAGCTGCAGTTTGTGCAGAATTTATTAGTTAACGAGATTTAAAAGTACCAGCTACACAACCGCGTAACTCTGAGGCTAGGGATCTACGCTGGCAATCGGAAGGTTGCCGGTTAGAATCTCATAAATGCCAAAAGAGACTCTGCTCTGTTGGGCCCTTGAGCAAGATCCTTAACCTGCAATTGCTGAGCGCTTTGAGTAGTGAGAAAAGCGCTATATACATGCAAAGAATTATTATTATTATTATTAACTGAAGATACCAGAGAAGACTTGGTTATTGGGACTCTGGTATTTTACGTGCCTGTACACCCACATGTAAACCTAGAAAAACATATTCAGATGCTCACCACACATTTGCCTAGCTTGATTTAAATTTAAAACTTATTCATCTTGTTGCAATGTTAGACCGATTTCTCACTTTCCCTGCACGTTTCGATGTATCGGAAATTCCCTGGCAGTAATGGTATTTTTTTTACTATAATCTTCGTTAAGTTTCACCCTAACCACGGTGGTTCAGGTACAACTATATAATAATAAAATAATACTGCTGCCTCGAATGACATATTTAGATGTGTAGTTTATTTTGGTATTTCGTTTATTTCAGAGACAATTTTGTGTTTCTGAAATACATGTTTGAAATGTTATACTCCACCAGTAATTTAACACAGCAGTTTACTGGAAACAAGTAAAACTTTGCCACCCAAAACAGAAATTTGCGTTCGCAGGGTGTACACTGAGAAATACATTAATGAACAAAATAAATAATTATTTCTCACAACACATTACTCACAGTGAGAGGAGTCGAGCAGATGATGAGGAGGATAGTCATGAGCCCAAGCAATATCATATTATCTATCTCGTCACATGGATAAGTGTTTTGATTCGCAGCCGATTCGACAAAGTTATTCAAAGTACAGTTTCTCAAGGAGCGCTGGTACATCTTCTGCAGGTTTACGATCGCTGCGATATTACAAATGACGTTGGACAGGATCAGTAACCCCATCAAGTTCGCATACAGTAATGAGAAGACTATAGCCTTATTCGGTTCCGTTCCGTTATTCGGTTCCGTTCCGTTCATTGTCATCCGAATGAAGCACCAAGTGCCGGGAGGATAATTTTTGTAAATCCCAAACTTTAACAAGGGCAGACTGCAAAACAAGAGCGTTAGTAACCCAATCACCGGAAAGATGATCATAGCCTTCTTTTTTGTGACATTGCGCTGGTAGAAGTAAGGATGCCCTATGGAGAGCCAGCACTCAAGAGCCATCGCGAGGAGGATCAACATGGAGCACAGAGCGAAGAATGCCATGAGGAGAGCGAATGCCTGGCACATGGAACCTTCCAACTTCGTGTTTTTGGCATAACAGTCAAATACCATTGCACTAACAATTATCTTTCCCAATAGATCTGTTAACACTAAACCCGTGACTAGAATGTAAAATACAGATACTTGGCTTCTCCTCGAGCTACGTTTGTGCTGATATAAAATACAAAGAGCGATGATGTTTCCCAGAAGTCCTGCGGAGAATAGAAAGGTACTGTGTACCACATTTGCAGACTGGTCAATTTTGCTCATACTTGTCTTTTCAGCTGAAAGCGTGAAGTCGGCTCTTTAAATCTGTTTCTCAAAATTACTGGTACAAATAAAACTGTGTCTCACTGATAGCTGCTTTCGTAGCTTCAGTCACCCATTGATTCGCGTTATCATAATGCAGCTGGTGCACTTCGCTTTAGATACATTCCGCGCCATGCGTGTCTTAACATGAATTCAGCGCTGCAGCTGCTCCGTGTTTTAAGTCTGTTGAGAGTAGTCCGAATGTGTGTGACGTCACACGCTATTCACTGCCGCTGAGCTATGGTAATTGTTGGGAAGCGGGCTGAGCAAGTATGTTGTATATCCATTTCCAGATAACACATTGTCTTTGATCTAATTTTCTTCATTACGCATTGTCCTTTTACAGGGATCGTGGGAAGCCAAAGTTAGTAAGTCAGTTTCTGCAGCATCGGGCACGATGACAGTCACAATTTGACATGAGACGCCGGCGCACCCCAACAGTTTCTCAAAAGTCAATATGCAAATCTTTGTGACGTAGAACCAAACCCGGGGACCAGAAGAAACCCCGTAGATGTAGTAGCTGAACCTAACTCACTGGAGTCTACATCTATATGGAATACGGGGATTCAGGAAGCATTTAAGCATGGTTGCGACGTTACATGGTCGTGTGTAATTCTGATTTTCAAACTAACTCGCATTTCATTTTTAAAGACTTGAAGATATTTCGACAACTTAATGATTCTCCTCACGAGCTGAAAAGTTATGGGGAAGGACGTGTGTCTTCAGGATAATTCACAGTCAGCTTGGAACTGTCCAAATCATTAGTTTGTGTATTACTCGGAGAAGTCTTCGGATGTTAAAGTCGAACTTGGGCGCTATTGTCTGTGTTGCTGTCCGTTCATACCTCATTTTGTAAATGCGAGACGCAAAATGCAATTTTTCTGTTGATTCAACCTGTGAAGTTGTTCTTCCCTGTTAACGGGAATTATACAGCTGCATGCAATTCACTAATAAAAAAATCATTATGCATTATAATGTAAATAGTCAAACGGTGTTAAACGGCGGCTATTAGAATATAAGACATTAATGATTAATGATTCTGCTTGTTCCTTGGATGCCTTTAATTCAGCGTCTTCATTCATTATAGTTCATTATTTCTGGTTATTGGTCGCTGCTAGATTTTATATGAAAACGTTTTCATGCAAATGTTAAATCGTTTCACTGTTGCCATATACGGCCACATATATCTGACAGTAATTTTGATACATATTCATTTATCCGTTTTCCTACGCAGTTTATTAATTACAGCTTTAGTGGGAGACGGGGTCTATTTCGACACCATCTGGGCAAAGAACAGTCTTGAATATGGCAGTCCATAATGGATAGATGTTTAGAAGAAAGAAGAAAGCGGACGTCTTGAAGAAAAAGTACACACGTCAATTAATGTGTAAAGTCATATGTTTTCAGACAATTGTTTTTTTCAGGGTCAGGCCTATAATATTTAAATCAATTCATTTCAATTAAAACTGTTTTAGCATTTTAAGACGAAAGGGCTGATGATCAGTAAACTGAATTTGAAGTTACTATTGACGCAGTCTGACAATAAAAGAAAATCGTTTAAGTCTTAATTGGTATGATTTAGTAGTTCATAGACGTGTTCTACAAAACATTACTTATAATTATTTATTTGTTTGTTTATGTATATAAAACTCTTAACGTAATGGGTAAATCAGTGAACTGGCATTCTCCGGCGTTGGTTCCTGCATTGCGCCCGATGCTGTTCTGATTTACTGTTTTAATCTGTGATGAAAATATTAATACACTATGCGAAACATTAATCGACTATAAAGATGAAAAACATTAATGCTGGTAAATGAATTTTATGAATTCATTCGTTTTATCATCCAGGTACAACTTAGGTACTTAACGAATACCTTTAACGTCTTACTTACGTTTGCTTAATCTGACTAAAATGGTTATAGCAAATTAATCAAATCTTTGTTTATAATGTTTCGTTGCCCTCTAGTGGTTTTGTTTGAGTATTCGTCAATTACACGGAAATTTGCCCGCGTCAAAAGTCCCTTTTACTATCACACTGTAAAAGTGAATTTACTATTGTCGACTATGTTGTGTGTATATGTATATATGAACAATATTTGAGCCGGATATAGACAGGAATGGTATTAAAATGCATCTGTGTTTGCCAATAAGGTGTTACGCGTCTCCCTCCTAATGTTATCAGTTTGCCACAACTGACGCGCCCACACCGAAGAAATGAAATAGAATTAACTGAAAGCAACAGCAGAAGAAACGAAAACAAGCCAAAGGGTAGGTTTAGCCCTGTTTCAAAAGTTCTTGTGACTTTTTTTATGGTGGTTAAGTATCTTAGGAACTGATTGCCAGTTTTATGACTCTGGATCTCCTGGCACATATGGTGATAACATTTTACATTGCTGTACAATCAGGTCTTAATCTAAAAATATCTCCCTGGTAGACGTTCTTTAGTGTCTATGATTTATATGGCTTTCAGGTCATCTGAGTTAATGCTGTATTTGCTTATTTACACCGTTAACACAGTGCAGTGTATACTTTTAACAACTGTTTGCAATGAAGGTGATTTGACACCACCTTCTCCCACTATGGCAGTGTCCTCATCAAGTGTTTACCAGATACCTGTTGAATGAAAGCCCAAAGCCAGTTTCATCAAGATAATCAACAAACTAAAACCTCTATTTTTTATACAATTGCATTTATTAAATATGCTATTATTTAAATTGTTTAGAGAACCATATTCTCTAAACACTTGAGTAAGCTGATTTCTAAACCCACCTTCTAAATGATGGCTAATGCAGACAGACTAATTTATACTGATGACACAGTGCCTTATTTTTCTGAATAATATTTAACACTTCCATTTTTACCAAATCCAATTTGTTTGAAAAGTTCAATTAAATGTCTTGGTTTAAAATTAAGATGTAGAAGACCATATTATATTTTGTAAATAGAAATCCTGCAGGTTCAACACTTGCTTAGACTATGGTACCTCTGTAGAAGACACTTGAGGACAGCTTTTACTATATGTCTAACCTACAGTATCAATACACTATATTTCCATCATTACTGAAGTACACAATATTTGACATATGTAAGATAGGACAATATGGATTTTAGAGATTTGGATATTGACAGTATATTTTCATCTTTTGAAAAACTGAAGTTCAAACATGTTTAGATCCACACATTTCCTTTTAGTACAGCATATGCAAATTACAAAGTTTGCTGAAAGAACTGGTTTTATAACATTTCCTTACTATCTACTGTAGAAATTATACTTTCTATCTGTAATAACAATATAGGTGGCACCTCCACATTGTACCAGTCCATTCAGATGAGTGATGATCTTAGTGCTGGGAGTGAAGGTTTTGAATTAGATATTTAAATAATAAATAGAAGTGAGATAAAATACATTCTTTTGGAATTACTGCAATGCATTGTGTAAATCAACCCAAAATAGTTTACAATAATCCCTTATGCCCTTAAAACACTGTTTGCATTCTTGAGGATAACAGATCTTTAATGGTAATTTATGGTTTTTTACCAGGTTGTGTGGTTCCTCATAAAACCATTGCTTGGCAAAGCACCATTTCATTATCGGTAGGGTTCTATGCATAGGAATTTCGTTTGTTGTGCTTTGGAAAAACTCCATAATATGTAGGAAAAAACTGAACTGCTAGGCTACCTAGCAGGACACTAACAGATTAAGAAAACCTGGATTTAACCTGTGTTTTTGAATTCAGCAAGAGTCCTTTTAAAACCATGACTTATTGGTATTTCACAAATCTGATACCATCTTATTCATGATTACGTACTTATGGAGCCTGTTATGAATCTAAATAAATTATGATTCTTTCTGAAACCTACATGTTGACAAGTCGTTTTGGGAACCAAAAATGGTACCCCCATGGCATCACTTTGAAGAACAACTCTGGCATCTTTATTTTTAAGAGCGTGGGATGGTGACATTAAATCTTAACGAACAGCGAGGTAACTTAATGCAACCGATATGCTGTCTTGTTATGCTGAAATGCAAGAATCCTAACCTACCATAACACAATGGAAAATAATGTCCAGTTTTATTTAAGATTAGGATAAATAAAACACTTTATGAAGAAAGACTTAAGGCTCTTTTACAGTTTTGGCAAGCATGTATTATTGTCTCAATTAGATAAACAAGCTGAGTCATTGCTAACCATTTCAGTATTTCAGGACCTTTGGGGGATTACTGCATATAAATCTTTTTCTTTCTCTGCTCAAAGGAGGGTCAGGGGGTCTGATCTTAGTGGAATATGATGTAGTGTGTGTTACGGATTCATAACTTATTCATTGTGATGAAATTCTTTGAATCACAAATATGTGAGTGTGTGCCAGTGAGCCCCATACTGGACTGGCAATGGCCAGGGCTGTTTCCTGCCTTGTGCCCTGTGGTGCTTGCACAGCCGCTGACCCCCTACAACTCCAAACTGGATTAAACACATTTGAGAAAGTTCAATTATACAAATAACAAACGAGATAATAAACATCACCCATCATCTTTCTGAGCATGATTCCTCCACAGCAAGGCTACACAAAGCCGTAGTCTTTAATGGTGTACCATGGCCAAGAGATGCTGCTGGCTGCATGCAGGGACATAATTGCTGTCATTCTAATAACTGACATCTGGACAATGGCAGAAACCCACTATTACCTGAAGGAAACCTCGTGTTAACATATAGGAAGAACGTGCAACTTCCGCACGAGGTCTAATTGTCTGTTCCCAAATTATACACTATTCTCTAACAGGACTACCTGTGCTGTCATTTTACAAGACAGGTGTGTGTCATCATGCCTCAGATTAAAATCCAGAACGTAATAACTTAATATTCTTTCTTCCTCACTTAGATCGTCTTTGTTTTGGAATTGCTTCTGAATCAAGGCTGACACTTTAGTCAAAATAATTTACACATTTTGTATATAAAATGTCGTTTATAGACAATTTGTTTCTTGCAGATTAAAAAATCTATAGAATGGATAGAAGGCAAGACAGTAACTAGCCAAAACAGAATTGCAAAAGTAAGAGATATTAGAAACAATTGTTACATTTCCTTAGAATACAGAGTTAATACAGCATGTGCCATAGGGCACGTGTACTATGGACCTAAATGGCAGCCGCTAGTGAAATCTTTTTTTTATGTCAACTTTATTAGCCATTGCTTGGTTACACAGCTTATCTTGTTTATTATTCACGATTTCCTTTCTTGGGAAAGTCACCTGGAACTCGTTGTAAATGAAGTATAAAGACAACAGGGAATTCGTAGTATAAACGTGTTTAGTTGTAAATGTCAATTCGTTGCAGTTAAAGTAAACGTTTTTTTCTTATTTGGCACGAAGAGATCTTAAAGATATATTATGGCGTGTTCAAATTCTCGAAGACCTCCGTGTTTTGTTTTTCTATCTTCATCAGGCTATCTTAAGATTCATATTCTCTCATTTGATCATGTACCAAAATTGTCCCCATTACCCCTAAAGCCCCGCCCCCACTCAACCACATACACTGCCCTTAAAAAATGCCAGGTGCTGTAGCCTCCTGCGGAAGCAGCTTAATACAAACGCCGGCCACAAAGGTTCAAAGCCGATCAAGACAGCAGGGGGCGCAACACAGGTGTATGTGGGGCGTATACACGGGGAGAACCTGCAAAGCCCCCTTCAATCCCAGAGAACGACTAGGCGCTGGAGGAGAAGCAACTTTAATTGCTTGTGTCAAATTCTCAAAGTGAGCTCATAAAGCAGAACGATATAATTATATCCGTCATATGCTGCACGCGTATTTAAATAAACAACTAGGAAGGATCGATGCGCCATTTTCATACTTTTTAAAGTTAGTTTTTAGGTGTGTCTGGGAGTTCTGTTGATATGTAAATACCTAAATAAATTAACATCAAGTTACATTACAGTACAGGCACAATTTTGAATGTATGCGATGGAAAGAATGACCGTGGATAACTCATGTTTTGAAAAATGGGTGTATTAAAAAAATGAGCACCTCTTTTAATTGATTGAGAATTATGGACAGCATCCGCACCTTTGTTAAATAATTCGAGAATATGGAGACATTGTTATCTTAAAAAGAAGGAATCAATCGAATTAATAGGTTCTAAAATTTCATGTAACTTAGTCCAAGAATGGACCTGTTCCAGCGATCGATGTAATAACTGGTTCACTCCCATACCGAAGAAGAGCGACTATTACTGACTATTACTGCGGCTCGATACAGTGCTGGTTCTGGAAGTTATTGACAGGAGCACAAGTGGCGCCGTTTTTGAAGCCTCCTGCCCCTTGCTTGATGAAGAGGAGGCCAGTCCTGCGTTACTGGCACACACAGACCCATCGCTTCGGGTCGGTCGAGTCAGTCCCACAGATAGCAGATAAAATGTGTCGCAACAGGAAGACTCTTCATGTAGATAAAAGTAACAATGTGTTGTTGTTCTTCGTGTTCCGTGGAATCTGGATAATCTAAACGATGTATATTTTTTATTCCTTAACTGCTTGTTTTGTTTGTCTTTTAATCTGTTTTGATTTAAACGATATCACTGCGTGTTTTGGTGTCTGCGGAAACGCTTCATAATTGAGATTATCCTGTAAATGAGTAAGTGAGGTATTTTACTCACCGTGAGGGGTAGTGAACAGAAGACAAAGATTGGGGTCATGAGGACCAACAGGATGATGTTGTCAATCTCGTCTGCATGGCTCTTGGAAGAAGTGGAGGTCTGCTCTAGCGTCTTCTCCATCGACGTGCTCAGGACATTTTGCAGGCGTGCTCGCTTGTACATCTTTGCTAGGGTCAGTACCACGGAGATGTTACACAGGACGATAGTTAGAATAACTAGCGCCATCACACTTGCATAGAGTACGGAAAATGCTTTGTCTTTGTCCTCTGCTGGATTCATCCCAATATAGCACCAAGTCCCTGGTTTATACTGTTTGTAATTGCCAAACTGAAAAAGGGGCATGCAGCAAAACAGAATACTTATGGCATAAATTACAGGGAAAACCAACATGACTTTCTCTTTGGTTACATGCCGCTGGTGAAAATAGGGGTGGCCTATAGACAACCAACACTCTAAAGCCATTACCAGGAGTATGAACATAGCACAGAGTCCTATGAAAGACATGATCAAGCCAACGTACTGACAAGTACCCTTGCTCAGACCCTCAATCGTCGTGTTAAGTGTGTAGCAGTAAAAGACTGGTATGGAAATTAGCAGAAGTCCAGCTAATTCTGTCCAGGCGAGACCACTGACCAAAATGTAAAAAACTGTAATATTTCTGCTCTTTGATTTTACAATATGCCAGTATAGAATACAAAGGGCCACGGCATTGCCAATGACCCCTGCAGAAAAGGAAAGGATGCTTTGGCCAGCGTTTCTAGCGGTGGTCTGGTTTACAGACACGTTCTGCATCTTCACTAACGATACAGTTTAAACTCTGTTCCAAAACGGTACAAGGAAAAATCGCTTCCTGGTATTTAAAGTTTCCAAATAGTGATAATGGAGGCTTCTTGGTGCATGAAGCTCTGCGAGGTCCTTTCTGCGATAGCAAAAACAAGTTAATCATATGCGCTGCATCCTCTGTCAACGGAGAACTGAAGAAAGAAACTTTTAAAGGGTTACCTCAGTGTCACCCAAGCCTACCTGTCACGCAATCGCATTCATCTGAAGCTTTCATGGGCGGTTTAAAACCACTAACGCAACGAAGGTGCAAAACGAAATATTCACCCCCCAGGGTGCTCCGAATACAAATCCGCTTGATAAGCACACCTTATTGGGCTGTTTAAAAGGGGACAATGCGTAAATCACGAAAGCTGCTAGTTATGGTGTATAGTGGTGTATTGCAGTCTTTCTCTTATATAGCGCCTTTCACAATCACTGCTGTTGCAACGCGTTTTTTTTTTTTTTTTGCGATACGAGGTAGTGACATCATGGAACTGTTAAAGAGAATATATTATGAAGCTGACACAGTAAAATAGATACCAATATGAAACTGTTAAAGAGAATATATTATGAAGCTGACACAGTAAAATAGATACCAATATGAACGGCACCATACTCTTTTGCTATTGAGCTTTGGTCAACTAAAACTTCATTTATTAGCATCGAATTGTGCCTTATGTTTTAGCTGGGTAATCAACTTTCAGAAAGAGTTTAAACTTCACAAGAAAGTGTTTATTCTGACCTTTGGGATTATTTTGCGTTTTTTTTTCCGCATATACTCTAATGCATTAGAACCTTTACATGCCTTGAAACGGGAAGTGGTAATTAGTCCCATAAGAATATACATTTTCTAAGAAAGCTGCAGCTATTCTCAAGCGTTACTGTAAGTCCCATCGTAGATTAAAGTCCCAATTTAATGACCAGTTTCAAATTCCTGGAAATGTTATGATGAGTTGGCAGTGGTAGTTACGTTCACGTGTTTGAGTGTAAAATTGTAAAAATGAATACAGATGGAATACTAAGGTAGGAAAGCAGATTCGAAAGCTTAATTTTTATCGCAGGTTTATGTACTGCTGTTGACAAATATAATAAATATAATATATATAAAAATAGCATAATCCAATTCAGGATGGCGTGGAACCGGAGACTATTCTGGCAGCGCTGGACACAGAACAGGAAACAGCGCGAGAGTCAGTCAGTCAGTCATTATCCAACCAGCTATATCCTAACACAGGGATAGGAGTTGAAAATTGTTGATCGTGGGCGTCCGCGGAAGCCAATTTAGACTCATTAATTACCCTTGTTTGCACGTCTTTAGGGACGTGAGAGAAACCTTAGTGAATCCAACGGAACCGGCAGAACGGACAAACTCCACACTGGAAACAGCCGGGCGTTGGGCACTGTGAGGCGTTAGCTCTCGACATTGCGCGACTGTTTTGGCAAACGTGCGGGCGGCCCGTGAGAGAGTGCGTGCGAGAAGCTGGGCTTGTCATTTGTTCATCGGGCGCTGCCAGGCAGGATCGACAGAAGAATATTTTTGTGAAGATGTATCTTTGGATGTTTCTATAAAGTATCTGACTGAGATATGACTGTGAAATACTCTGCTTTGTGTGTACATCTGTGCAAACTGCTGAACTCCTTGTACAAATATTTGACCAGGATATTTGATTTATTTAAATAATTTTCTGTTGGGTAGTTTGATACCTCATGACAGAATGGCAGACCTTCATTTTTGGGGTCTTGAGGCTTGAATTACCCCAACACAACCAGCAGTAAGGTCTGCCTATCCACTGTTATCTTCTTCAATGGGGTTCTTTCACAACTCACCACAATTTTTTTTGATACTTTAATAACCTTTTAAATTTTTTTATTTTAACTATTATTTTGTATTAAATTACACAATATTATTAATTTTTATTATTTTTTTAAAACCACTTTTCATACAGTAGACACCTAATTTTTTTAAGTAATGTGGAATAAAGTCACCTCTGGGGCCCCTCTAGGATTAAGAGCCCTGAAGCTTAAGCTTCATTAGTTCCATAGTAGATCCTCCCATGCCACGACCCCACTTTCTGCAAGTAACTGCAACTTGTCTTTGCATTTTTGATGAACAGTAAGGTTTCTTAAGAAAGTTATCAGAACACAGGCAACACACTGTCAGTCTTTACTCAGGGTTCCATCTTGGAATCTAATCACTGCTGAACAACTGTTGTCAGCAAAACAGTTAACACAACCACGTTGAAGTTTGAATTCAAAGTTATTATCATATCTATACATAATGAAACCATCTCAAAACCACTCAATCTAATGCAGGTTACAAGATGGTGAAGCCAATCCCAGCAGGACTAAGCACAAGGCAGGAAACAGCCCTGCCATTTGGAATTGCCAATCAACCCAACCATGTACATCTTGGGTATTTAAGAGCAAAACCAGAGTACCTGCAGGAAAACCAAAGCACAGAGAAAACGTACAAATTCTACAGAGACAACCTCCAAATGTGGGGTCCAAATTAAGGACACCAGATCTGCAGGGCCGCACAGCTGAATGAAATTCAGGACAATGAAAGTTTACTTGCGTGTCATCCACAGAATAGTGGCAGTTCAATACCAACAACAGACGATCAATACAACACCATGCATTAAAGACATTTTTCAAGTTTGTAATGTATAAATGCATATATAATTAGATGGTGTATTTGTCAGTTTGAGAGGCTGTTTAGTATTTTATTACTACAAATAAAAACTGTCCATGAATCTTGTGACAAGATTGGTAATGGTCCAGTATTTTTTACCAGAATGGCAGGAAGGAGAAAAAGTGACTTTTTAATTTTACTGATTGATTCATTGAATGATTAATTTGAACTTTTTATTATTTTTTATATTTTGTATAAGGATTTTATATTAATTTGGATTCTAAAAAACTTTGCCCCTTTTTGTCAAAAGGTATAGAAGCTACTCTACTCTTTTAATCATTGGTGTTCCTCACAAGACATGACATCAGATACAGTTTGCAAATGAGTAAACATACTGTATTATTGAAATCTTTGTGTTCATTTAAAACTGCAGATGCATGAAACAAAACTGTAAGACGTGTTTCATATCATTTATGCAAAGTAAGTGCCAGGTATCTAAGATCAAAATGCAAACTGTCCTCCCCCTTAAGATAGAAATGGTGGTAAACTGACTTTTTATAGGTAGGATGATGAAAAGTTCTTTTAGTTTGAATAAGGAGAATGCAGTAATCATGTGAATGAAGACAATGTTGCCTAGATCCATTTTTAAGTCCATTGTTTAGACACTCGACAAAGTAACTCTGTGCTACAATGGTTATGATACGTCAGGGGCTCAACACAATGAGCTGACTGAAAATCCATGTCATCTTGTTTCCAAATCTGTGTATGCTGACAAAGCAACATGTTCATCCTGTCATTGTTTTTGTCATATGGCACCCTTTGCAGGTTCTTTACACTTACTACTGCATGTTTCCTTGTGGCTCTCTCTTTACTGATGTACTGTTAGCAGAGTGTCTAAGAGAACGCATTCTCTTGTGTACAATGATATATTCGTGGAATTTCCCAAGATGGATTACATTATTTGTCAGCTCCACATCTGTGCAGGCAACTTCCTTGTATTTAACCAACCCTCACAGTACCTGTCAGTCACAGTCACTGTTGCATGTTCATACCAGTCTGGGTTATTATAAGATTTCTAAGCCTTTGTTGTGGCACAGTGGTTAGGGCTTCTGCTTCACACTTTGATGGAACCCGGTTTGGTTTCCACTCCAGCTGCTTTCAAAGTTGAATTTTCCTCTCCTCTTCTCATTCCCGAGGGTTTTCTTAGGGTACTATGTAGTCCCATCACCTCCCAAAGTGGCCGAGCATTGCGGAGTATACAAGTGAGTCCAAAGGTCTGGTTTCTTGCCCTACACTAGCAGAATGGGCTGTAGTTCCACGTACTCCTGTAGCTGAAACAATTGGACCAGAAGTCGACCCACCCCCACACAGACTCCACACACCTTTATATCTCATTCTTTCTTACTATGTTTCTGGGTTTATCTGTAGCTTTCGTATAGTCTCTGATACGTGGTTGGCTGACTGTTGGTTAAGCATTTTGTGGTAACAGAAATACACAGTTGCTGAATCAGTACCAATCCCTGGAAGTAATTTTTTCAAATTGTGAACTACTAATTTTCAGAAAAAAACATTGTGGCGTGGATCGTTTATTCACCAACGACAGATGGAAAGACAGGTTTGCAAAAAAGTATGAGTTATGTTTTGTTTGTATCTACATGCGGGCAGTAACCAGAGAGGGAATTAAGCCATGATGCCCACAGCTGCAAGGCAGCACTGCTAACTGCTAGCTTCTATCACTGCACCATTCCCATATTATAACAGGGTGAAACTTTCACATGATATGTGCATCAAATAGTTGGCCAGTAGATGTTTGTTCACCTGAGCATTTTTTTTAAAGCATGATCTATATGATTCTTTTTACAAAAAAATAATAAACATATCCAAACAGCACCTGCAAGTAAGAATTCCACTGTCTTCAGTATGTGTAATGATAAATGTCCTCTAAACCTGTCATGCTGTATAAAAGTGGGTGGCACAGGTAACACTGGTGCCTCACTGTAAGGGGACCAAGGTTTGTGTCAAATGTGGCATCTGCGTGTTCTGGGTTTCCTCTGGGCTCTGAAGTTTCCCCCCACCATCTAAAGACATGCAAGTTAAGTGAATTGACAACACTAAATTGGCCTTGGTGTGGTGTGTCCGTGTGTGTTCACCCTGTAATGGACTGGTGCCCTGTCCAGGGTTTATTCCTGCCTTGTGCCATATGATAGCTGCGACAGGCTCCTGCATCCCTATAACCCTGGTCTAGGTCAAGTGGGTTTGAAAATTAAATGAATGTATAAAGTTAATTGTTTTTGTATTGATGTAAAATAAAGTTTTGAGGTGTTGGTTGCACGTATTTGCCACACGTGCACTCACAAAGAGATTACAATAAAATCCTCGATGAGATGTTATGAATATCGATTTGTGTTTGGTTTTAACTTTCTTACTGGACATGTCAAAAAGGTGTTGAAAAATATGAATGAAAAACTTACTGTAAGCAGCTTCCAGTGTCCTCAACATTCTAAAGTTGTGTTTGTGTGCCCTCTAGTGGAGGTTTGTTAAAGTCATTATTTAAAAATAATGGATAACAAAACGCGGTGCTACAAGGAGTCTAAGCCTACACAGAAGTGTCAGTTTCTTAACCAACCCTGGATGAGATGCTAGTCCATCACAGGCCACAGCAAAACACACACCTACTGTCACTCACACTTGGACAGTCAACTTAATATGCACATCTTTGGGGTATGAGATGATACTAGAGGCTAGGCAAAAAAACAAAACTAAAGCACAAAGTAAAGTGGGAGTATGAAATACACAAACACAGCACCCTGGCATATGGGGCTGTTTTAACCTTTTCAACAGACATATTTCAGGCAGACAGCTGAGTCTTGAAGGAATTGCCAGGCTGGACAGGAGTGAAATGTACTCTGGGAAAGCTGAAAGGCAAAGCAGCACCTTTGACTGTTTTGTCTAACCAGCCTATTTGCAGTTTAGTGCATCTTTTGATTTCCGTGGGAAATTAATTTAAGCTTGTGCAATAACCTTCCTGAGTTTTTGGAGACTGTAAGAATGTTTGCTGCTCTGCTAGTGGATGGTAAACTAGGTGTTTGCACTTAATTTGGACAAGAAGGGGGGAACCAGTGGTTGCATTTTATTAGAACTTATTTCAATGAGAGTCTCAGTTCAGTTTTTAGTTGAGTTTGTGTTTTGCTGCAGAAATGGAGAGTTTGTCTCATTGGTTGGCTTTCTGACATTTTGAGAGGAACCACAGGCAATTAATTGGCCAAGGAGCGCTGTCTCCGGCAAGAAATCTTTCTTTTTACTTTGTGATTAAGGATGTATAATGTATAATCTACAGAACAGACCATCTGGGACTGCATGAACCCACTCAGGTTGTATAATTTTTTGCATTGCTTATATCTGCTGCTATTAGCAATTATGCAAATAAAAACAATCTTTAAGTAAAAGCTTAAAATCAATGTCTTTGTCCGATTACTGATTACTAGCATGAATGTTGGATTGATCATTCCTTGTTCAGTTGAAATCTCTTCAGTGCATGAAGGATGTTTTGTGATGTCCTCTTGTGATGTAAATTGGGTTGAAGTAAAGAAATGAAAATAAAGGACAGTCTCACTCAGTGAACAGCCTGCCATTAAGGTTCCCTAGGGTTAAATATGTGGGGTACAATTCAGACAGTGAGACAAGTAAGAGGTTACAGGCAACAGTTACATAACTGGTTTTGATATTTCTTCCTATCCCCCATTAGGAAAAAAAATGGTTTAAAAAGAGAGTTTAGTTGGTACCTTCTATGTCGCAGATGATCTGATAACATGGTAAAACACCAGGACAGCATTTTAATCTAAATCTGTGGAGCTGTGAGGCAAAAGCCCTACCTTGCTTCTCCAGAATTATTGTTGTTCTTAAGAGATTCTGGAAACCCCACTTTTATTGAAGTAAGCATGTGAATCAATTTGAGACAACCTAAGTTGTTAGACTAAACCCCTTAGAATTTTACTGCTTTCTACTCCAACCTTTAAAAAACCTAAACAACCCTTAGATTTCTACAAATTGTGTCCTCTGTGAGAGTGACTAGCTGAGGAATTTAGGCTGTTTTGGTGATGTTGTGCAGTAGGTACTATAAATTTGTTGAAACAAGCAAATGCCTAAATGATGAGCTGCACTAAAAGTGTTCCAAACACGCTGGCCAATTCTGAAATGGCTGTCAACCCAACAAATCGAGAAGCAGGTCAACTGAATACACTTAAAAGCAGACATGCTGGTTTCTGCTATTTTATAGATTCATCAAAAAAATGAAACACATTTTCTCACCCCATTTAGCAGAATGAGTTACTGTTAAGGAAAACAATAACCCAGTGAGTAAACCGATAGTACAGTACATGTCTGATAGTTAGCAGAAACAGATTACTCCTAAATATACCGGAAAACTAAGGTACTGATTGATGGGTGATTCCTTTCATCTCAATCTCACAACTTATATTAGAGCAATTAATGATTTCAACCTGGCCCATGTCAGAAAGTTTGCTTAAGTATACAGTATGTATATGCTGCAATGGATGGAGGCCCTGTCTGGGTCTACCTCCAGTTGTAACTGTGAAAGTGGATCAGATGGGCTCAGAAAGTGAATGAGATTTCATGCAACAAATGTTGGCATTATTTGTCATTTTACTAATTATCATACAGAATTGTTATCTCTAAAGTTTTCATTTGTGAATTGTGATGATTTTTGTTGCATTGTGTCTTTCTCTTGATGTGATGTTTTGTTTTGTTAAGAGTATTCATTTCTGTTTCCTTGTTCCTTGTTGAATATAGAATGACATTTTGCTGCCCGGATATACTCTGGAACATTAATGACCAGGCAATTCAATTTAGCAGGTTAAGGAAATGGATGGATGGATGGCTGGGATCCCTGCCCTTCCTGCTTGCTGCACTGTTAAGTGTGTGGGATGTTACTGAAATTACTCAGTGCAATATTTTAACTGTTAGTAAATTAGTTTTAATTATTATCCCATTATATGGTGGCATATGATTCTGTTTGTTTTTCTGTAATTTACAACTGTAATAATAATATTTATTTTTTTGCGGTATTATTATTGTGGAGTGGTTAGTGCTTTCTGGGTTCAATTCCCGTGCATGTTCCATTGTCCATATAGTGTCTTCTTCCCTTCTCTATGTGGTTTTGCATCAAGTACTTCAGTTTTCCTCTTACTTCCAATAAGGTAGACATATCAGTTTATCTGACATTTTCAAGTTGATCTTGCGTAAGTGAATGGGGCCTATGATGAAGTCAGACCAGGATTAATGCCCACCTTGTTTCCAGAGATCCAGCCCTCATGATCCTGAATTGAGTTATGAAGGGTTTGAGAATGTTATGTTTAATATTTTTTTAACTTGGTAATTTATTTTTGCACATATTATATAGGTTTGTAGGGTCATTGTATTTACTTAATTATCTGATTAGGTGAACTGAAATGTGTTGTTCCCAACAGCACAAAACACCATGTTGATCAATTATCTTTTCTTCTTCATCCCTTAATGTCCCCTTTCACAGTCATGCTTTGTTATATGGTCATACCCAGGCTGTACTATTGGAGGCACGTGGCTTCTGCTGTTTCAGAAAATTCTTGCTAGGAGCTACTCTTTGTTGCCTCCTGTTGCTTTCCTGATAATTCAAGTTATCCAGCCCTGTAGTGTTGTCCTTGACTTGAACTCAATGATTCCTGGGATAGGCTCCAGCTGGTCCTGTGAGCTGCCCAGGCCCTAAGGCACTAAAGCGATCCAAATCCATAACATTTCATCACCATGCTTCTCAGTTAGTATGGGAGTCTTCTCCTCAAATGCTGTCTTTGATAAGCACCAAAAATATTTACTGTTACTGTGATCAGACAACTCGATCTTTGATTTATCTATATATTGTTCCAGAAGAACTTGTCTTTGTCTAGATGTTTAATGGCAAACTGTAGTCCAGAGGCATTGCTGCCTTTAGCACTTATTAGAAGCTTAGTATCCATGACACCAACCCAAACCCGAAAATGGCATTACCTCAATCTACTCATAACAGGAGGGGTCACCCTGCTTGATGTTTGTCCTGTTGATGACTGTGATCAGAATGCTAAACAGAAAGAGCAAGGGCTGAACTCCAGAAGATAAGGGTCTAGAAGTATATGTTCATTAGACGGCTAGGGAGTAGGGTTCCGATTGATCAGAGGTTAAACATTTGAGTTCACGGGCTAAAAGCCTGAAAGCCCCCTTCAGAGACAGCGCTGCTCTAGTCTTGCTTTAATGTTCTTTTTGGACAGCAATGGCTTTTTTTCTGGCACACCTCTCATGCAAGTCAGGTCTTTGTAATCTCTTTTTCTCTGTTCGTAGATGCATACACTTTGACACCAACTTTTGTAAGAGTTATCTGCAGATCCTGTGATGAAATTTTGGGGTTCTTGGAGACTTCTTTTACAAGTAGTATCAAGTGATCAAATCCAGTCCTGGACAAATCAGCAATCATTTGAAATTTACACTACTTGTAGATTATTTTCTTTACAGTGAAATAATTGGTTTCAAATAATTTGGTGACTTTTTTTAAATACTTTGCTAGACTCATAGGCATATACAGCCTACTTTCTGAGGGTCTTAGAGATCTCTTTTGATTGTCACAGGATGACACCACACAAGTCAATACAAAAGAGAACTCCAGACCCCCTATATCTGTGGTTCAAATAAGACAGGTTCCACCTGCCCACTCTCTAAGGGGGCTTTAATCATTGGCACCTAATTTGAAATACCTGATTCTAATTTTATGGATTTAAAGTGGTGAAAATGTAGGAGTGTACTTACTTTTCCACGTAACAAATCTGCATTTTTTTTTAATTTAGATTATGAGAATAATACACCACATTGGTTTTATGTGTCATTTGTTCAAGGATATCACCTTTATATGTAGGCACCTTTTGCATGAAAAGTTAATGTGTGCCTATTCAAATATATAGAAAACCTCAGCAATTTCCATGGGGTGTACTTACTTTTTCACATGACTGTATATACCACAAGCATTTAAGCATACTAATTACATGCATACAGAGAAGCATGTACATGTGCAGGTTATTTATTCATTTTACCATCCTTCTTTTTGAGCTTACAGCAGTGAGTGCCATTTAACCATCCCATATTATAGCCTTCTTTGTAATTTTAAGTGTTATACAGGTAATTGTGATGAGTACAGTGGAGCACACACAGCCACTAGTCGAACATTCAAGCAATGACTGGGTCAGGAGCTGACCTCAGTACATTAAAGCTGTGAGGCAACAATGCCAGCTATGTCACCATGTTGAAATGAATCCATTCCTTAGTTTTCAACCCCCTCTGTCATACATTTGGCTATAAGAGAGTAGAAATAGCTATTGTGGCAGCAACAAGCAGAAGGCAGCAGTCATTAACATACGTACATGTAACAGATTTATTTTCATGTAGCACAGATCACATATTCACATTAACAGAACAATGAATAACTACAAAACACAAAAATTCTCAGTCTACAGTCAAAGTCAAGAGATACACAGTTAAACATGCAGGGTAAAGGAGAAACTCTGTGAGAGTCAGAGAGAGCAAATAAGAAGAAAATCCCTGTTCTGGCCTGAGTAGATCATCACTAGGGGGCAGTAGCACCCTAAACTTAAGCTAGTGTCTTAAACTGCTAACCTGGAGGTGCTGCAGAATGGAGAAGGCCTTAATAGACCTCAGAGGTGAGGTATTATGGCTGTGTCAGCAAGGAGAGTAAGGAGCCTTATTGGCAGAATGCAAGAATCCTAATGTAAAAAGCAAGTAGCAGAGGACAATCCTGGATGCCTACAGTAACAGGTCTCTCATAAAATGAATGAATCTCATAATAAAGTGAACTTTATTGCAAAAATAATTGTTAGTCCTTACAACCAAGAAATATCCTTGAAAACTGTACATTGCCTCTTCAGATGTTCTTCAACAGTCTCATTATTTTCATGACAGAACTTTTATGCATCAGAAATAAATTATTTAAGGAGAGCAGTATGGCCATGCTACTGGGTAGTAAGTCCTAGATCTGCCCCAAAATGTACCTGAGGTTTTTGAGTGCTGATTTAATAAACATCTCCCAGATAATGGTTATTAGATTTAAAGTGGGAGAAACATGATATCCTTGGTCAAAAGAGGACAGACAAAAGATGAAGGGAATGACAAAGAAAGAGGTGATGTGTGACTGTGCATGTAATGTGTAAGAAGCCAAGTTGAACCCACATAATAATAAGGCAGTTTATGCAGGCTGTAGGACAGCACGGTGGCACAATGATAGCATTGCTTCCTTGCTACAAGGGCTCCAGGGTTCAAATGCTAGGTGCACCCTTTGTGGAGTTTGCATTTTCTTTCTATGTTTGTGTAGGTTTCCCTCAGGTGCTTCAGTTTCCTTCCACATACAAAAGACATGCAAGTTATGTGGACTGGCAAAGCCAAATTGGCACCTGATACACATTCTATCTGTGATGGCCTGGCACCCTCTCCAGGAATTGTTCATGCCTTACCCCCAATGCTCATTGGGAAAGACTCCAGCTTTTTTGCAACCCTGCTCAAGATAACAGGCCCCAGAGGAGACATGGGGGCACTTTTGTTTCATTTTCACATATTGATTGACTTATGCAGTATTTCTGAGTATAAAAGTCCTTTGTTTTACCCAGTTTAGCACAGTTTATTGTTATTAAGTACACTTCCACTTTTGATACCAGTGCACTATTATGCACAGTCATTACAAATACATCAACATAAAGGAAATGCAACAAACATAAAACATAACATAACAGGACGGAGTGGTGGCCCTGAGGCTAAGGATCTGCGCTGGTATCCCGAAGATTGCCTGTTTGAATCCCCGTCACTGCCAAAAGCGATCCTACTCTGCTGGGTCCTTGAGCAAGGCCCTTAACCTTCAATTGCTCCAGGGGTGCTGTACAATGGCTGACCCTGCGCTCTGACCCCTAGGGGTATGCAGATAAAACAGAGATGTTAATTGTTGGAGGGAATGACGCTGATCACAACATTTAACTCAGTTGGAATCCCAATTAATTTTACTGAATCAGCCCGAAATCTAGGAGTTATCTTTAATTCTAGCATGTCATTTAAAGCACATATTACAAAGTTGTCCAAAACATGTTTCTTCCATCTTAAAAATGTTAGGAAATTAAGGCGCTTTCTAAATAAACAGGATTCTGAGAAATTAATTCATGCATTTATTTCTAGTAGGATTGACTACTGCAATGCGGTGTTCACTGAATGTTCAAACTGTTCTTTATACAGTCTCCAGTTAATCCAAAATGCGGCTGCAAGAATTATTACAAGAACAAGAAAATACGAACACAACTCCAGTTCTTAAATCCTTAATCCGGTTAAGTTTAGGGCAGATTTCAAAATACTCCTTTTATCATATAAAGCATTAAATGGCCAAGATCCGACATACTTGTCTGAACTTATCATGACTTACAAACCAGAGCGCTAATTAAGATCTCAAGATGGCAATCTGCTTATGATTTCAAGGATTAATAAAATAGCAGTGGGAGGTCGAGCTTTTAGTTACAGGGCCCGTAAACTGTGGAATGGTCTGCCTACTACTATAAGAGATGTCCCTTTGGTCTTAGCTTTTAAATCCCGGCTGAAGACTCACTACTACAGTTTAGCATATCCTGACTAGAGCTGCTGATTAACTGTACAGACTGCATCTCTGTTGTTAGTCATTAGCACTAAAACATAAGTAACATGATAGTTATAATTGGATACTAACCCTCATCTATTCTGTTTCTCTTCTTGATACTTAAATGTGGCTCTTGGTGCCACGGCCCACCTGCCAAGTTGTTTTGCCTGCTTAAGGTAAAGTCATCCCTGATGGAGGATTGCAGGAATTGTGGGAAAGAGGGGCCCTTTCATCGGATTGGCTAGCCCAGCACTGTTTCAGCCGTGGAACGGCCACATGGGGGAGGCAACTTGATGAATGAGGTCTCCAGGACTCTAAACAAATCCAAATCATATTATGTGATATCATCTACTGTTAAATTCTGCTACGTACTTCTACAATTTTTATTTGTATACTGTATTGAGGATTTGTTCTGTTCTGTTCTGTGTATTGTATTGTATAGACCCCCTTCTTTTTGACACCCACTGCACACCCAACTTACCTGAAAAGGGGTCTCTCTTTGAACTGCCTTTCCCAAAGTTTCTTCAATTTTTTCACTACTGGGTTTTTTTGTGAGTTTTTCCTTGTCTTCTTAGAGAGTCAAGGCTGGGGGGCCTGTTAAAGAGGCAGTGCCTGTTAAAGCCCATTGCGGCACTTCTTGTGTGATTTTGGGATATACAAGAATAAACTGTATTGTATTGTATGCGAAAAGTAACAAATTCCTAATACGAGAAATTGTATAAGGCGAAATAAAAAACAAAAAAAAATAATGTTGAATTTTAAACAGAGAAACATCATGCAATTCACAAACAATATGTATAGTATATATAGGGTGTGTTTTAATCTAAAATGTAACAGTTCTCGGTCAGCCTCATTCTGAAAAGGACCCTCTAGGCAAATGACAGCAATTTCATTTGGACTGAATTTGTCTGAAACAGGTTTGTCATATGTGAAGATGAAGAACAGTTCACACCAAGAGGAGAAAGAAAATGGGAGAGGCTTAGTAGGGGCAAAACAATACCAATTACTATAGCAAAAGCATTAAAAGATAGAAATATGAAAAAACAGTAGCCTTAACAAGAGTATGGCATGTTATACTAATGAATTAATGGAAGTTCTCTGATATCAGCAGGCTTATCATTCCTGAATTTGGGTACCCTTTAGCTAAAAGTTCTGCCTTCTACTACAGCTTTAGTTATGCTCAGAACTTAATTAACATATTTTAATGTTCTGATGTAAAATTAGTAATGAAAAACCTCCACAGCCTTTTGTTTTTGATTTCACAGTCGGTAGGACTATGACATTAAAAGTTTTAAATATTGTCAGGTGATTTTCACTAACAAACTGAAGTGGGAAAAACACGATTCAGCTTTTGTCAGAAAGGCTTACCAACACTTCAGCTTTCTTAGATGTCAGAGGACAATTTGCGTTGCCCTGTCTATTCTCACAAACTTCTACAGGTACAACGTCAAATCCATCCTCACTGACTGCATCACATCCTGGAATGGCACCTTCTGGGTTCAAGATTGTAAAGCACTGCAGAGGGTGGTGAGGGCTTCACAGAATGTTCCTGGCACAGTGCTGTCTTTCTTCTTAAAACGCAAATAGTGTAATTAAAGACCTCAGCCATCCTGCATGGCTGCTGTTCTCACTTTTCTCTTACAAGACCCAGAACACTTGCACTGGTAGATTTGGGAAGAGTTTACCTACAAGCCATGAGTCATAATAACAAATATAATATAGCAGTTATTTCTATCTAAATTTATATATTTATATATATATATATATATATATATTGTGGCATGCGGCTGGGGTGGTACCCAGCCGGGACGCCCAGAAGGACCGGAGGAGGGCTTACGCCTTCTCGAGACCATGAGGGGGCGACCGCACTGGTTGCTTTGGGGGCCATGGGTGCAGAACTTTGAAGTTCAACCCTTTAGGGGCCCGTGGTCACTGCCAGGGGGCGCCCCAATGCCTGGATAGCCCTGGACCTCAGCACTTCCGCCACACCAGGAAGTGCTGGGGGGAAGAGGAGCAGGGACACCCGGAGTGTTTCCGGGGATACAGCCGGCACTTCCACCACACTGGGGCGTCTCAGTGCAGGAGCACACCTGGAGCACATCCGGGGGAACATAAAAGAGGCCGCCTCCCTTCATTCAGGGCTGGAGTTGGGTGGAAGAGGCAAGGTCTGGGAGAGGAAAGAGGAGGCCTGAAGACAGGAAAGGCATACTGTGGTTTTGGCCTGGACTGGGGTGATTGGTGCTGTGGCACTGGGTTGGTGCACTTGTCCATCCATCCATCCTCTTCCGCTTATCCGGGGTCAGGTCGCGGGGGTAGCAGCTTAAGCAGAGAGGCCCAGACTTCCCTCTCCCCGGCCACTTATTCCAGCTCTTCCGGGAGAATCCCAAGGTGTTCCCAGGCCAGCCAGGAAACATAGTCCCTCCAGCGTGTCCTGGGTCTTCCCTGGGGCCTCCTCCCAGTTGGACGTGCCCGGAACACCTCACCAGGGAGGCGTCCAGGAGGCATCCTGATCAGATGCCCGAGCCACCTCATCTGACTCCTCTCGATGCGGAGGAGCAGCGGCTCTACTCTGAGCCCCTCCCGGATGACTGAGCTTCTCACCCTATCTTTAAGGGAAAGCCCAGACACCCTGCGGAGGAAACTCATTTCAGCCGCTTGTATTCGCGATCTCGTTCTTTGGTCACTACCCATAGCTCATGACCATAGGTGAGGGTAGGAGCGTAGATCGACTGGTAAATTGAGAGCTTTGCCTTACGGCTCAGCTCCTTTTCACCACGACAGACCGATGCAGAGCCTGCATCACTGCGGATGCCGCACCGATCCGCCTGTCAATCTCACGCTCCATTCTTCCCTCACTCGTGAACAAGACCCCGAGATACTTGAACTCCTCCACTTGGGGCAGGATCTCACCCCCAACCCTGAGAGGGCACTCTACCCTTTTCTGGCTGAGGACCATGTCTCGAATTTGGAGGTGCTGATTCTCATCCCAGCCGCTTCACACTCAGCTACGAACCATCCAGAGAGAGCTGAAGATCACGGCCTGATGAAGCAAACAGGACAACATCATCTGCAAAAAGCAGTGACCCAATCCTGAGTCCACCAAACCGGACCCCTTCAACACCCTGGCTGCACCTAGAAATTCTGTCCATAAAAGTTATGAACAGAATCGGTGACAAAGGGCAGCCCTGGCGGAGTCCAACTCTCACTGGAAACGGGCTCGACTTACTGCCGGCAATGCGGACCAAGCTCTGACACGGTTGTACAGGGACCGAACAGCTCTTATCAGGGGGTCCGATACCCCATACTCCCGGAGCACCCCCCACAGGATTCCCGAGGGACACGGTCGAATGCCTTTTCCAAGTCCACAAAACACATGTAGACTGGTTGGGCAAACTCCCATGCACCCTCCAGGACTCTGCTAAGGGTGAAGAGCTGGTCCACTGTTCCGCGACCAGGACTAAAACCACACTGTTCCTCCTGAATCCGAGGTTCGACTATCCGATGGACCCTCGTCTCCTTTTCCAGGGAGGCTGAGGAGTGTGATCCCTCTGTAGTTGGAACACACCCTCCGGTCCCCCTTTTTAAAGAGGGGGACCACCACCCCGTCTGCCAATCCAGAGGCACTGTTCCTGATGTCCATGCGATGTTGCAGAGACGTGTCAACCAAGACAGTCCTACAACATCCAGAGCCTTAAGGAACTCCGGGCATATCTCATCCACCCCGGGGCCCTGCCACCAAGGAGTTTTTTGACCACCTCGGTGACTTCAGTCCCAGAGATGGGAGAGCCCACCTCAGAGTCCCCAGGCTCTGCTTCCTCATTGGAAGGCATGTTAGTGGGATTGAGGAGGTCTTCGAAGTACTCCTCCCACCGACCCAACGCCCCGAGTCAGGTCAGCAGCGCACCATCCCACCATATATGGTGTTGACACTGCACTGCTTCCCCCTCCTGAGACGCCGGACGGTGGACCAGAATCTCCTCGAAGCCATCCGAAAGTCGTTCTCCATGGCCTCTCCAAACTCCTCCCATGCCCGAGTTTTGCCTCAGCAACAACCGAAGCCGCATTCAGCTTGGCCTGCGGTACCTATCAGCTGCCTCCAGAGACCCACAGGACAAAAAAGTCCTATAGGACTCCTTCTTCAGCTTGACGGCATCCCTCACCACCGGTGTCCACCAACGGGTTCGGGGATTGCCGCCACGACAGGCACCGACCACCTTGCGGACACAGCTCAACACTAGAGGCACGGAACATGGCCCATTCGGACTCAATGTCCCGTTGAAGTTCTGCCGGAGGTGGGAGTTGAAGCTACTTCTGACAGGGGACTCTGCCAGCCATTCCCAGCAGACCCTCACAACACGTTTGGGCCTACCAGGTCTGACCGCATCTTCCCCACCATGAAGCCAACTCACCACCAGGTGGTGATCAGTTGACAGCTCCGCCCCTCTCTTCACCTGAGTGTCCAAGACATATGGCCGCAAGTCCGACGACAAGACCACAAAGTCAATCATCGAACTGAGGCCTAGGGTGTCCTGGTGCCAAGTGCACATATGAACACCCTTATGCTTGAACATGGTGTTCGTTATGGACAATCCATGACGAGCACAGAAGTCCAATAACAAAACACCGCTCGGGTTCAGATCGGGGGGGCCATTCCTCCCAATCACGCCCTTCCAGGTCTCACTGTCATTGCCCAAGTGAGCATTGAAGTCTCCCAGCAAAACGAGGGAATCCCCAGAAGGTATGCCCTCTAGCACCCCCTCCAGAGACTCCAAAAAGGGTGGATACTCCAAACTGCTGTTCGGCACATACGCACAAACAACAGTCAGGACCCTTCCCCACCCGAAGGAGGGAGGCCACTCTCTCGACCACCGGGGTAAACCCCAATGCACAGGCTCCAAGTGGGGGGGCAATAAGTTTGCCCACACCTGCTTGGCGCCTCTCACCGGGGGCAACTCCAGAGTGGTAGAGAGTCCAGCCCCTCTCAAGGAGATTGGTTCCAGAGTCCAAGCTGTGCGTCGAGGTGAGTCCGACTATATCTAGCCGGAACCTCTCGACCTCGCGCACTAGCTCAGGCTCCTTCCGCTGCAGAGAGGTGACATTCCACGTCCCAAGAGCCAGTTTCTGTAGCCGAGGATCAGACCGCCAAGGTCCCGCCGGCCACCACCCAACTCACACTGCACCCAACCTCCTTGGCCCCTCCCATAGGTGGTGAGCCCATGGGAAGGAGGACCCACGTTACCTCTTCGGGCTGTGCCCGGCCGAGCCCCATGGGTGCAGGTTCGTTTATTTGACAGTATGTAGATCGGGGTAATTACATTCAACCATTCTATGATCTGCTTCTCGCAACTGAAAGAGGGCACTGTGGCAGATGTTTGTCGGCTTGCAGACCAACCACAAGCGTCACCTGGTAGGTAACCACGCACACAATCAGATTGTGATTCAGACTACGAATGCCATGAAATATATATATATATATATATATATATATATATATATATATATATATATATATATATATATATATACCAATCAAAAGTTTCAGAACAACTCAGTTTTTTCAGTTTTTATGGAAATGCACACAGTTTTAAATCTTAATGTTTCATGAAATCAAGGCATAAAATAAATAAACAATGTCAAATAAAAAAATAAGTCAAGGAATCATTAAGTGTACAAAACTGTCATTCAAATTTTTGATTTATCTAAGTGGCCACCTATTCCGGATATAACAGCCAAACAGTGGTAACCCTTTTGATTCACAATGCCAGTCACTTTGTGCAAATCACAAACTCTGCCTAGAGCAAATGAACCCCAGACCATCACACTTCCTTCTCCATGTTTGACATTTGGTGTCTCACACTGAGTAACCATCCTTTCACCACCAGAAAGTCTCCTCTTCACAGTAGAAACTGAGACTTGTTTTTTATGGCCACTGTTTAACTGAGCTTAAAGCCTTTGCGCTGTGAGGCGCCCATCAAGCAAGCTGGTGACCCTCAGAAACTTGGGTTGTGTCGTTAGGTCTCCCAGGTCTTCTTCTTACCAGAGTTTCTTCCTGTTTCCAATTGCCTGTGGATTGTGACACTTCAATTTTTTTTTGCAGTTTCCCTAATTGAAAGACCTAAGGGTACTAATGCTCTGTCTTATTTTATTTGTTAATTGCTGTTTTCTGGCCATTATCACTGGAATGTACAACTCTCTGCAGTATAATATTGTCCAGGTAGTACATCAGAGGGTGTATTAACACAGTCTGTTCCAACAAACAGACAGACACAGGGTTTTTAAGTAATCAACAGAAGTTGAGACACCTGTGCAAATTTTTGCTTCAACTTGTAAGGCTTAATTTACTTGAATTGCTGTAAAACATCTGCAGGTTGTAACCTATTAGATGTTCCCTGAGGAAGGCCCATTTGTAATATTCTGAAATTTCCATTTTTGCTATCCTAAACTTTGAATTTAAACCTCTGGCACTTTACTGCTTTATTTTAGGTCATTCACTGCAGTTCAGCTGATTAAATTTGAAGAACAACTGGAAAACCTGATGTGTTCTAAAACATTTTGACCCGTAGTATATACTTTGTACAATATATATATATATATTTAGCAGCTACCAGGGGGCACATCTATGCCCCAAATCGCTCAGACGCCACTTCCTACAACAGTTCCTTGTTAATAGCACAGTTTATTTTTTCCAAATACATGTCACAGGCTTTTACTTGCAATCATGTCTGTACAAAACAATGCAAACTCTATTTTATTTCCTTCCTTTTTCCTTTTTTATTTTCTTTTCATCTTCCTCTTGCTTCCTCTCAACTCCACTCCACGCCTCTCCTCCTCAGGCTGTCTGCTGGCTCTGACTGAACCTCTCCAACTGTGTTGGAGTCTAGAAACAGCCTGCTATCATAAAATGATATCTGTGAGGACTCAGAGGCACTCCTGCGCATTCTTGAAAATGTGTAGTTAGAATAAGAATACATTACACACACTTTGCATATTCAAGACGATAAAATAAATTCATGAATAATGGAAACTGGCCGCACAAATTGGCAAATGTCAGAGAGAGTTTTCCGATCTTTGAGAATGAAGGTGGTTTTATCACTTTGGGACTGAATAAAACACCAAATATTTACAAAGTTACTGATTGGAATTGTTTTCCAGTTTACAGCTGTGGAACTAATATCCATAAGCATGGTCGAGTTTAAATAAGCAAAGTACAGGTATTTCAGTGTTCACACTGATGGATATTTTGAATGCCCCAACGAAGGGGCACAGATGCTGACACTGGCACAATCCCATTTACAACAAATGCTCACTTAAGTGCAAATAAGGGCCCTGCATGTTTCAGTAGGTCTGGAGAATGTGCCATGGATAGCACTTCCATTATGATGAGCACACAGAGAGAGTGGTTTAAAAGGTGGATGCTCCAATATGGAGTTACCACCTGAAAGACATGTATGAGCTGTATCAGTGAATTCTGTCAGAGGGATGCAGTGCTATACCTTATTGTAGACGGAGGAGAATTATTTTTTTGTTGTTGTTGAGTCAAATTTTTTTGACTGCAGTTTCCGATTGCCTACAAATAAAAAACGCTATAACACACTGACACAACAGTTACATCCATAATCCCACAAGTTACTTAAACACACTCTGTATACCTCAACGGTTAACATAAACAAGTCATGACAATATAACATCTTTTACAGTGTCACAGTGGTGCTGTCTTCTGACCAATATATCTATTGTATGACCTTTATAGGGTCACAGGCAGCTGAATGCTGTTCCATAAGTATCTGGGATGAAGTTTAAGCCTACCATAGGAAGGATTCCAAGTCAATAACCAGGAACAAATACAGTATCTTTGGAATGAGGGAGAAAAAACATACGCTGGTCAAGCATATTACAAGCATCACATAGATGGTGACCAAACCAAGACTTAAACTAAGGTCAGATCTCTGGGGTTGTGGGGCAGCCGTAACTTGCCACCAGGTCGCCTCCCTGAAGCATTATGAAAGGTCTGCCCAGAATCCCAAGTATGAAGGTTTGAAAAATGTTAAATGAAATGAGAAAATTAAACCATGAATGATTCTTTATTTCATTTTTAGTTAGCAGTCCCAATCCTGAGGGATGTTATAAATTTCAACTGATAGGTTACAAACCTATTCTTTATTTTTTGTGCCCCACAAGTCATTATCTGAGTGTATCCTACTTTGTATTTTTAACAGTTGTCTGCCAAAATGCTACATATGTGACTTTCTTGCATTTATTTAAAAATTTCCTGTTGTGCATTCAGCTAGTTGTGTTATTCTGTGACCCAAAACATAATGCAGCTGACCTTAAAAAAACACATTTCATCCCCTGAGGTTTGCAGCCTGGAGATTGCAATTCACTTCTCCATTTTAAGGGGAAGTGATGGAGTGTGACTTGTACAGTAGCACCTTTATACATCGTGGAGTGTGCTGCCTTGTCTTCTGTGTTACATAGTTTAGGCGTGAGTTAGGCATTGTGCTTCAGCAGGCCAATTTTACAAAGTAAGTGAAGATAAAGATCAGGTCAAAACATTCCAGTATGTTTACTTTAAATCCAACACCGGAGCGACAGGTTAAAAGCACTCTTTTGCTGAGCCATCTGCTTCTCTAACACTCACCACATCTTGTGGCCAGTTTCTGTTCTTCATGCAATCATTTTCTTGCCTTGAATATGCAAAAATTGAATTGAACAATATAATATAATGAATATGTTATCTTCCATTGCACTAATCCATCTGCTTTTATTAAGATTACAGAAATACTGAAAGGTTTTCAAGCTGTCAGTCAACTTTAAAGGGTTTATTTAGAGTTACATTTTAATAACATGTAAAACTACACGAAAGCTGCTCATTCTGGCCTGTGCAGCTGTACAGGGGCTCTTGTTATCTCATACAGTCCAAAGACATGCAGATTAGGTGAATTAGCGATCCTAAATTGGCCCTACTGTGTGGTTGAGGTGGTTGAGTGTGTGTGAGTCTTATCTATCTATCTATCTATCTATCTATCTATCTATCTATCTATCTATCTATCTATCTATCTATCTATCATATGTTGCCATTCATACCTATCTATTATACTGTCCCTCTCCTTTCTAACCATGCATTTGTCTGTGTCCTGTGTGTATAATTTTTCTTACTTTAAAGTCAAACTGAAAACTTAGATTTAAAAATCCAGCTCCATGTTATTTTACAAATACTCATTCTTAAGAGGAACCTGATAGAAAACACAATGTGTGGCGATATAACACAGTTGTCTGAGTCTTTTTAAGGTTTAGACTTGAATGCAGGATTCTGAGGGGTGCAGGCTAAAGGCAGACTGTGGCAATTGAACTAATGTGCCGACTTCAACAAGGGACTTACAAAAGTCTATCTGCCAACTGTGGTAGGCCTGAGGACCCTTCTAAGAATTTATAAAAAAACAATACCTTCATGATAACTGAAGAGGGGAGTATGACTTTCTACAACTACAACCTCCATTTCAATTTTTTTTACTCAACTTAAAAATGAAGACCCATCAAAATGACTTTCAGTATAGAAAATTTAAATTCGGAGGCACTCATGGTTGCCCTAGAAGCTATTCAGAGCAGAAGTGATGCAGTCAAATAAACATCAATCCTCTTATCCTGTTACTGTGCCCACTTTTTACAGGGTTGCGGGAGGCCACAGGCAATCCTGGAAGAACTGAGGTCAAAGCTAAAGAGCTAAAGAGAGACACGACTCGAGTTCATTGCAGGTCCCACTCATGCACTCGACCACTAGAGTAACATAAACATCCGCCTGTGTTTACATATGGCCCAGTGAGGGTCCTAGCATAATAAGGACCATTAAGTTGATACTGCTGAGTTTTGTTGATACAATAATTGACATGTTTTAGAGACACTGACAAAGCTCCAAAAAAGTAAATTGTAGTCTTAACTTTATTTTGTTTTCTCAATATATAATCAGAATTGAATGTGCCTTCAATGCGTTTGTAGTTTATGTCGTTTCCTATTACTCACTAAGCTGTACGCTCTGGCTGTCTGCTCTCTCTAACAGCTGTGTCATTCAGTACTGGCACATTTATTATTTTCCATCCATTCATTTTGTGAGCTGATTATTCTAGGCAATAGTGGGGGATAGCCTGACTTGGTTATAAAGAATTCAGAGCAGGGACCAGCCCCGGGTGGGGGGATATGCTACTTGACCTTAGCGTATCTTCACACACCCGTACAATAACACATATTTTGCCATTTTACTTTTTCCAGTTAAGCTGATAATCACAGCCCAACAATATGGGAGGAAACGTTACAGAAAATGACAGTGATTGTCCTAGATATTGAATGACTATCCCTGCAGTAGTGATGTAGCAACATTAGCCATTTTACTGCAATGCCACTTTGTATATTTAATATATTCTAGTTGTGTTCGCTTTGTAATTAATCAGTTAGGACAAACAAAACAATCAGGGGCTTAACCATATTCATTTTGTACATTGCCAAAAAACAGATCAGGGGCTGGGCACAATACTGTATATCAGGGGGCTACAGCCTCTGATAACCCCTCTCTCAATGCCACTGGTTCTACTTAATAAATGAAAATTCCCTTCACACCAGGAACTACAAAATTATTCTTATCTACCTTCCTTTCATTTCCCAGGATATATAATAGATGGTCATATACCTCACTAGCAAGCCCTCATCATTTACTCCGCTCTAAACTCCAAGCTCACTAGTGCCATTACTTCTTGGTTTCAGCCAAAAGCACTTCCGGCTTCAGGAATGACCTTTAGAACTCTTGGGACTGTCCTTTTAAAGCTCCACTGGCATCTTCAGGTGTGCCTGTTGTACTGAGCCAGAATCTACTTTAAAATGGCCAGGTCAACCTGTAGACGACTGACGGCTACAGTATATAGCACAAAGGCAACATTAAAAACAGCATGCCTCTCTGCTGTCATCCGCCAGCTTTAATTATTCTGTTAGCTTCTATCACCCATAATGAAATCTTCCCATGATTGTAACTTCCTGGGACTCTTCCCCTATCCAACAAGCCAGCCAGAACGTGTTGCTGTTAGCATTCTATCCACATAACAAAAAATGCTTACTTATCAAACTATTAGAAACATCTGTACACCTGCAATTATCTAATCAGACAGTCATGTGACAAAAGTACAATGCATACACCCATGTAGATACTGGTCAGCAGCTTCAGTTCATGTCCACATCAACCACCAGAAGGGGGAAAAATGTGATCTCCTTAACCACTAAGCCACATTTCCTGGTTAATAAACCTGTTAAGGCCTATCTGAGAACTTGAAGGTTTTTGCTGGTTGCTTTTTGGTCCTCATTTTGAAGTATGCCTGGTATGGTGCAGTAATTTGTAATCAGTAATTTATTTCTCTACCTATTTTATGTATTTATTTATTTAAAGGGCTATCTATCTATCTATCTAATAGTGCGGCTTCTGCTGCCTCATAACTTCAGGATCCTGGGTTCAACTCTAAACTTTCATTTTCATTTTTAGTGATATTCATGTATAACTTCTGCAAAGAAATGACAGTATCGTTGTCGACTTGGACATTCTAAAATCACACTAGTTGTATGTTTAATACAGTGGTGTGAAAAACTATTTGCCCTTTCCAGATTTCTTATTCTTTTGCATGTTTGTCACACAAAATGTTTCTGATCATCAAACACATTTAACCATTAGTCAAATATAACACAAGTAAACACAAAATGCAGTTTTTAAATGATGGTTTTTATTATTTAGGGAGAAAAAAAAAATCCAAACCTACATGGCCCTGTGTGAAAAAGTAATTGCCCCCTGAATCTAATAACTGGTTGGGCCACCCTTAGCAGCAATAACTGCAATCAAGCGTTTGCGATAACTTGCAATGAGTCTTTACAGCGCTCTGGAGGAATTTTGGCCCACTCATCTTTGCACAATTGTTGTAATTCAGCCTTATTTGAGGGTTTTCTAGCATGAACCGCCTTTTTAAGGTCATGCCATAGCATCTCAATTGGATTCAGGTCAGGACTTTGACTAGGCCACTCCAAAGTCTTCATTTTGTTTTTCTTCAGTCATACAGAGGTGAATTTGCTGGTGTGTTTTGGGTCATTGTCCTGTTGCAGCACCCAAGATCGCTTCAGCTTGAGTTGACAAACAGATGGCCGGACATTCTCCTTCAGGATTTTTTGGTAGACAGTAGAATTCATTGTTCCATCTATCACAGCAAGCCTTCCAGGTCCTGAAGCAGCAAAACAGCCCCAGACCATCACACTACCACCACCATATTTTACTGTTGGTATGATGTTCTTTTTCTGAAATTCTGTGTTCCTTTTACGCCAGATGTAACGGGACATTTGCCTTCCAGAAAGTTTAACTTTTGTCTCATCAGTCCACAAGGTATTTTCCCAAAAGTCTTGGCAATCATTGAGATGTTTCTTAGCAAAATTGAGACAAGCCCTAATGTTCTTTTTGCTTAACAGTGGTTTGCATCTTGGAAATCTGCCATGCAGGCCGTTTTTGCCCAGTCTCTTTCTTATGTGGAGTCGTGAACACTGACCTTAATTGAGGCAAGTGAGGCCTGCAGTTCTTTAGACGTTGTCCTGGGGTCTTTTGTGACCTCTCAGATGAGTCGTCTCTGTTCTCTTGGGGTAATTTTGGTCGGCCGGCCACTCCTGGGAAGGTTCACCACTGTTCCATGTTTTTGCCATTTGTGGATAATGGCTCTCACTGTGGTTCGCTGGAGTCCCAAAGCTTTAGAAATGGCTTTATAACCTTTACCAGACTGATAGATCTCAATTACTTCTGTTCTCATTTGTTCCTGAATTTCTTTGGATCTTGGCATGATGTCTAGCTTTTGAGGTGCTTTTGGTCTACTTCTCTGTGTCAGGCAGCTCCTATTTAAGTGATTTCTTGATTGAAACAGGTGTGGCAGTAATCAGGCCTGGGGGTGGCTACGGAAATTGAACTCAGGTGTGATACACCACAGTTAGGTTATTTTTAACAAGGGGGCAATTACTTTTTCACACAGGGCCATGTAGGTTTGGATTTTTTCTCCCTAAATAATAAAAACCATCATTTAAAAACTGCATTTTGTGTTTACTTGTGTTATATTTGACTAATGGTTAAATGTGTTTGATGATCAGAAACATATTGTGTGACAAACATGCGAAAGAATAAGAAATCAGGAAGGGGGCAAATAGTTTTTCACACCACTGTATATACTCTAGTTTATAGTAAATTGGATCATAAAGGTTTACATTGAAAGTGGCCACATTATATACATTTCTGGCAATACAATTCATTTTCAAATTCTATAAAACCTTTACTAATGGTTTAATTAACAAGAAATTAATTTAAAAAGTAGTGGACAGAGATACAATATCTCTGTAGTTTGTGCCACTGCCTCTCAACTTCTTGCCATGGATTCAACTCCAGGTCACTTCACTTTCTATGTGGAGCTTGCTTTCCATGTTTGTTTGGATTTTCTTCAGAACATTCAGATCCCTCCATCTTTCCAAAGTCTTTTCTGGTTAATCTGAGATTCTAATGTGGCCCTGTATGATGCATATATGAGAAGGAAGGCATCAGCTTTACATGACACATTGGCATTTCATCCAAGGTCGGTCCTTACATTTCTCGTTATACTTCAAGCCCTGGCTCTGGATTCTTGTTAAGATGTAATGGACAAAAAATGTCTATAAAGAGAGGGAAATTAAAAGTAATGTGCATAAAAAATAAATATTTTTCAAAATGCCTGATAGTGTTCAATGCTTCTTGCCTTATTCATTTAGTTGTAGGATAATTCTGAAATGTAAACCTTTTAGGTTTCAGAACATTTTTATTTATTAATGTAGACAAACACTGAAATACCCCAATGTTGGAAATGAAATGTGCTACACATTTTAAACAAATAACCTTCATTGTCTGTCAGAGTCCTTCTACTCAGGCCTTGTGTCATAAAGGCTGCTTTGCCAGTTTATGTGATACTTCAAATTCATTAGTAATAAAAATTACTCCTGTAGCACATTTACACAATTTCTTATGGTCTCTAATCTTTTGGAGAATGCAGGCAGCAGGAAACTTTTTGTTATAAAGGATATTTTGCTTGTAGTCCTTTGCTGTGGACGCCGCAGGACACTTTGATTTATTCACCACCAGGGCTTCACTGCAGGACACTGTGCACAGTTCAATGGTACCTTTGTTTGTCGTGACCTTTTAACATGTGTCGCCTTTGAAGGTAAGCAGCATGGCAAGGACATTGTGAGGACCTGAGTGAACTTTCTTTGAAGCCAACAGGGTGCACAGGGCTACTTTAGACATACGGGTTATTCGGTTTGGTTCCCCAGCTGGGGATTTGCACCAGCAGCACTTGTCTCCTGATGAGATTTCATATGTGAATTTGGGGGTGCTCCCCACAACCCTGAACTAGGTTAAGCAGGTAGGAGAATGTAAGAGATGCAATGTATTTGGGATCCCATAAACAACCTCTTTTGTGAGTAGTTTATTTAATCAGTACAATTCATATCATCTTCCAAAAAAAATGTATTACAAATTGCTTTACAAAACAAGCAACATTAGACTTTGAAGTCTGATAGCTGAAAAGGTCTGTGCTAGAAATGTCTCTCTGGGATAATGACACATTTGGTGTTGGTCATACATTAATTGCTATATTTCCATCTGTTTACTCAACCGGTTTAATGCCATTTTCAGTCATAGGCAGCCCACCTTATCTTCTTTATCTTTTTAAGGTTCAAGACATGACTGACCCCTCTATTTATTCCTGTCAGCTGTTACATTCAGAAGCGTCCAACTGAAGAACAGCAGAGCCTCATGTCAGTGTAGTCTGGATATGTCATAGCAGTTTTTGAATGCACTTACTTGGTGGAAATCACTGAAAATAATGAGCAGCAGTTTCACGGTGGAAGTGGTGTTTCCTCACATCTATACTACATGGTAACCACATAAACCCCTAAACATAACAACACTAACCCTTACCTTTACCCTAATCTCACTTCCTCCAAGAAACTGTGGTCAAAGACGTAGGCTTTCTGGCTCTGTGGCTCTGCAGTTGGATAATATTGGTTACATTAGCAGTGGCGTTTCAACATTAGGGGTAAGTAGGGCACTACTAGCTAGGGCATCCCAGCAGATGGCACTGTTTTAAAAAAACGAAATAAGTGATAAACTCATCTCAGTATTTTAACATATCTTTAGACCTTTTTAGCAAATCCAACTTAGTTGCCACAATATTTTTTTTCAAATTCCCATAATGTGCTTTTAGTTATCTATATCTGTTTGGGTTTGCAGTGATTTTTTTGTGTGCTCCTGACGCCTCTCTCCAGGTTGCTTGGGAGGGCCCTGAGCATCTCACTTCCTTCCGCCTTGGGGCTTGAAGGATAAAGCCCTTTCACGCGACTGCTCTTTAAATATTCTATGATGCAGTTTAAAGACTGCATGAACTTGTATAGCTTGCTGCTTTTGAGAAGTCACCATCAACATTATCATGAATCACGTCAAATATTTAAGTACCAGTAATGTCGTAGTGCGCGATAACGTGCAATGAATACACTTGGCTTATAGTTTCCATACTCTTTCTCTGTACGTTTACCGTTCATTTTCTCAGAGGTCGATGTGGTTGCTGCTTCCTGAGCAGATCTTCTTTTCTCAACCCTAGTGGCCCGCTTCTTCTCTTCTTTCGTCTGCATCTTTTCACGTTTAAACTAATTAAGTCAGTATTTGTGTTGCAATTACTTAGTACGTTTTTCTTAATTTTTAACTTAAGCTGGTACTCGAGTCTTCAATCTGCCTCAAGAATGATTTAAGATATGAAGAGGTAGAGGAAGTGATGGCGAATATGGCAGAGATGAGAAAGGTGCCCATATGCATGTGCCACACAGCCGCCCTGCTGTGTGCTGCCGAGAGTTAATTCTATAATAAAATAAAATTAAATTAAAAGAGTAATAAAAATTATCATCCCAAAAGCGGACAGTAGACGTCACATAGTATATGTGAACCAAATTTCAGGTCAATAGGTCAAACGGTGTGCGAGCTACAGGTGATTGAAAATCCTGAACAGACAAATGGACAGCCACGGTAGCATATTATATAAGAAGACAAAATGTTACAATATTTTATCTATTGAAAAAAATTGGAAATTAAGCATTTAAGACCACATCAGACTGAAGAATTATATTCTACATTCTTGGACTGAAATTTTGAATGTGTTGAGTGTTGACAGTTTTGTATTAGCTGTGCATTGCACCATTTACTAAATTTATATTTATTTCTCTTTCTGCCTTCAGGGTTAAATAATTATTTAATGCCGAAATATGTTTTACTATGGTCTTTTGGTAGTTCTACTGAATGACAAAATAATATGTTCATAAACCTTCATTTTGCGTGATTTCTTTTAGTGACATTGCTCAGCTGAAGTTTTATCATCACTGAAGCTGGTAGACACTCTGACCATTCATAACTCTTGCTATGCAGCTCCAGTCTTCACCTTGTTCATTGCCCACACATTCATGCTGCCAGCTTTTATTTGGAGTCACTTGATATGCACTCATTTTCCTTGACTCTGTGAGCCGATCCAAGCCAGCATGCTTCCTGAGACTTGCAGGCAACCACATATCCAGTCCAGTGGATTTAATCAGAGGTGTGAATCTCACAAGAGTTTGCTGCTCTCATATCACTCGCTTGTGTCTAGGAAAGCTAGGGTCTATCCTAGCAATATTAGGTTCAAGGCAGGAACTGGAACTTGACAAAGGACCAGTCCATTTCAAGGCCCTACTCATACGGGAAGAGTTTAGAATCACTGAACAACCTGAAGCAGACTTTTTAGGGGTTAGGGAGGAAAACCAAACAGAGATAGAGAGAATGGAAAACTCCACACAGACAGCGACAGGGCATGGAATATAAACCCAGGATGTTAGATCCATGAGACAGTAGTACTAAAAACCATGCCATCCTCTTGTCAACTATGGTATGCCCCCAATGATGGCACTATGCTGTGGGCAATGCCCTTTGTAGGCCAAGGGTGAGATGGAAGTATAGTTGTAGGAATGTATGGAGGACAACAGGGTAAATCTCTCTGATATAAGTGAATGTTTTCTGTCAGCTGTCCAACAGACACTGGTGTGAGAGTCAATTGCTTCAAGTATTCACAGAGTTAAACTCTAAAGCAGCATTTCTCAAACTCAGTCCTAGACCCCCTAGTTAAAATAACAGCCTGTTAAATTCTCTATTTCTTCATTTAGTGTGGCAAAAAAACACTTTGTGTTTAACTTTTCTAAAGAACTTTTCCTACTTCTATTATTAAAGCAGCTTGTTGACGATGAGCACGCTAATGTGAATGGACATCTTTAGGAAACATTCTGTTTTGCTCTGGTGTCTCACTTGAGAAATGATTTAAAAGTAATTCTATGATCTAGTTTCTAATAACTCCTTTTCTGCTTTATAGCAATTATTATATAACTTAAAATATTTTTGTTTCTTCTAGTGTTATCTTTATTGCTTGTAAATAGTATGCATTTACAAGTGAGAAGTTAACAAACAAAAAATAGACACCAGTGCACATAACAGAACTTCCCAATTAAGAAACTCATGTCGACTAACAAAAAATAAAAACTGCTGCTAAATTCCATAAAACGTAAAAGAGAAATTTCTGTAAAACAAATAAAAAATAAAACCAATAAAATAAATATGTGATTGAAATAAGTGCTAGACTTTAATAAATTGGTTGGAATGAGAAGCAGACCCTTTAGTATTCCAGGACTGTGTTGGCGAAACTGAGATAAAGGATATTTTATGGTGGAGGAGTGAAAGACTCCTTATGTCAATATCTAACAAAGAAGAAATCATTTTCATAGCTTTCTGTTTCCCTCTCAGATATCCATCCATTATGAAGCCTGCTTAATCTGGATCAGGGTCACAGGGCCTGGGTCTTAACCCAAGCAGCATCAGGACACAAGGCAGGAAATAAGCCTGGATGCGGTGAAGTCCATCTTAGAGCATACTCACATACTAGGGCCAGGTTTCAGTTCCAAATTAAACCAGTGTACAAATCTATGGGATGCAGGAGCACCAAAGTATGTGGAGTAAAAACACAATGACACCAGGAGAGCTCAGACTCCACACAAGCAGGGGGATCAGGGTGGAACACAAACCCAGGACTCTGAAGGTGTGAGGCTTATTTCCAGTAAAAAGCTGGCCCCGGACAAACTAATGTGCTGCAGCCTTTTTGACCTCAAAACAGAAACATAAATAGGCATCAGAAACAGCATGGGCCCCTATGCTCATGGGGCCCCTAGCCAGTACCAATTGTGGCCATACGTTAAAAGACAACAATGCGGCGCTTCTTTAAAAGTGTAAAACTATGGCTCAGTTAGCTGTTGTATTCTGGAGTGTTGACTCTGATGAAGCAGTCCGATTTCTAAAAATGCTGGCAAACTTGAAACTGTTACAACCTGCAAGATCAGCTTTTAGGATTCGTTTTGGTGGATAGGCAGTTCTCAAATCCACTTGATTAAATGGTTTATTATGACAAGTCGTGCTTTATAATAAGATTCCCATACATTCTCCCTTCCGCCATCAAAAGCACACGAACAAACTGAACTCTTTGAAAGTGCATACGCAGGTTCGAACATGGCTAGCTTGTCTTTATATTAAAGAATCTGATTATTGCGGTTGATCAAAATTTGAAGTGCTGTCAGATTAGTTAAGAAACGGAGCGAGACTGGTTTGAAATTGCACATCCCCAGAGCGATGGTGTACATGCTGCTTTACTCGTAAGCTGTTAGATCTCGACAGGGTGAAACTCTCCAACTAATGCAGCGGCAGAGTAGTTAGCGGTCGAAGTGCCACGCCTTTTTGTGTCATATACTCGGGATCGGAAATTTTCGCTACGGTATTTCTAAAATACAGGGCAAGAAGGGCTATGAGAAACTCTTTGTGGGACTGAAAAAAATGTAACAAGAACCAGATGTTGGGGATGTCCATCGGAAAACTCCTAGCCAATCACGGCCCCTCAAAGTTCTTGGCGCCCCCGCCCACTTTGGCGAGATACTTCTCCGCAGGTCAGGGTGCAAATTGTTCTTGACTTACGATTTCAGCGCTTGACTCGCTGTGTAAATGTGGGCAGTCCCTGACGACCCTCTTTTTCAGCTGTAGTCCCAACTCCGTTATCTCCTCTTTTCCCAGCGTGTCTGTGGTGCTGCTGCTGTTTCCCGTATTCCGTCGGAGACTGAGAGATGTACCTCAAAGTTGGACTTTTTCATTTCCAGCTCTTATGCGCTGGCTTTTTAGTGACAGCGATTCAAAGGGAAGATCTTTTTCCCTATGGACCGGGAAGTGGCGATTCGGTTCTGCAGGATGGAGACGACGAGACGTCCGAGGTGGTCAAGCTGGAAAGACGCTTGTACTTCTATGAAGCAGAGTTTAGCGACCTCTATGTAAGTTGCCCCACTCATTGCTTTTAGTATAACTGATGAGACTAATGAATCAGACACTCCGGATTTCGACACGTTCTGAGTTCTCAGACCAAGCAGCGGACATGTCAGGCTTTTAGTATATGCCCGTTTCACTTCTAGGGCTTGTTATACCGCTCTTAATTACTTTACACGTCCGGGAAAATAACGTACCGGCATCACTCATTAGTGGCCATGTGTTCTCAATGGCCAGTGTAGATTAAAATAGTTTAGATCATCAACTTTGTGAGTGTGCCGCTTAAAATTAGAAATGACCAAAAAATGTGTATACTGTAGTTTTAGTGCTTTATTTAGGAATTCTAATGTACAGTTCATTCAAAATGCAGAATAATACTTGAATTATGCATTAAATAATATTTGTATGAAACTTTAAATACTGCATAGGCAAAATTAAATAGAGAAATAGTATGCTATTCAAGGACTTGTGTCGCGATGTAGTGCCGTCCAATCCAGAGTTCGCTCCTTCGTTTAGTCCGATACTGCCCGATTAAGCACCGGCTCTCTGCGATCCTATTAGAATGGAAATACACCAAAAGCCAAGGAATGAATTGTATCCATCCCTAGAGAGCTGTAGATGATTTTATCATTAATGACACGGTTGATACATTGCGCGTGTGCCTATCGAGTTTCACTTACCAGATCGTGCGAGGTCCATCATAAAATAAATTAGACTAATGTTAAAAGATAAATGATATTGTAAAATCTGTGATTACATGTAGGTCCTTCCAGCCCAAAAGTATTCGTGGAAGTGGTCTTTTTTTGTGCCTGGCTGGCAGCTCTTTGGATGTTAACGCCAGGACTGGCTTGGTGTAGCGCGGACAGCAGGGTGGGCATGGTGGATTGCTGTCTTCATTGTGGTCCCAATTAGTTATTTTAGGAAGGGTCCTTTTCCAATTCAAGGTCCAATTGCACTCCTTGTCAAGCGGCTTTACGGGCACTTTATTTGCACTACCTTTGCAATATTCATACATTTTACAAGTGTTTGCTTAGTTTTAAACGGACGTTTATTCCATGTACCTACATTTGGCTGACTGGATTCTGGTTTTCATTACATAAAACTGAATCTACCATATTGTTTCGTAATTATTTGTTTTTTGTATCTATTGTAAGCATTTTTATTATGTATTACTAACCTCTGTTGTAAGAGTAAACCAATTAATTAGTTTACTTAAGATCTCTTTCTTATGCCATTAATAGTAATCTTATCATAGTTGGACAACTTTGATAATTTTTTAATGTTAATTCAAAATTAGAAGCATGAAGATAATACTCCGGAACAGCTACTAAGTTGTTAAAAAACACAGATGACCTCAATGCCTTAAAAACACACAGACTTTATAAAATGCTGAAAACCAAATTTAGTATGCTTCAACCCTCTTATTTTAGCTGGTTATGTTCGGCAAGCCTTAAACACAAATGTCATTTATTACTCATGCTATGCTTTCATTGCTTTAATTAAATTCCCCAGCCTGCCCACTGCGACGTGGACTTCAGTTTAAATTAAACCTTTCTTTTTTGTAATTTTAATTCTATGGCAACATAACACCCATTGACCAAAATCTTTTTAATTTTTTGGAACACACACACAAGAAGTAAATATGTTAAATTAAACATTAAAAATAGGAAAAAGAGAGAAAAAACGAAAGTTATTATTGTTAACTGGTGCTGCACATCATGTATAAAACACAGACAATGTCCTAAGGGATGGTTGACTTCTCAATGAAGTCCAGAAGATGGCATCTGCATTAAAACTCTGAGAAATGTGATGTGGTGCAGTGGGGTGGGCTTTGGTTGCTCTGCTCCAAACTTTGTCTAGATAAGAAGGTCCAGAAAATAGACTTAGGCTTGAGGGTGTTAGGGCCCAGCACTTTATCAGCTTACAAAAAATATGGCTGAAGAAATAACAGAATCATAATGACTTGGCTTGCATTAATAAAGAGAAACTTTTAACAATGACATTTTGACCCAACATTCAGAATGGAATATCTGAAAACAGATAAAGGTGGGAATGGAGAACTAACCACCTTCTACCTTCTGTTGACTTTCCATGAAAAATATCCTTTTACAGCTGCTCTTCATGAGTTTCTCCATTTTTATTATGCAGTGTCTGTTTATACTAAGGTGGGTCTTCATAGATCCCTCCTTGCCATTCTGAAATAAAGCAGTCTGACGTCATGTGCATTTCATTAGAATTCCCTGAGTTCCTCAAGATCCATGTTCAGTGCAACATTCCTCTTGATATGTTGTCCAGTGCTCTGTCTGTTGACTCCTTTTGAGTAAAAGCAGTGACCACCTCACTTGATTACATCAGCATCCTGTCTCATAAGGAAAGATGTTGCTGACAATCTATAAAACAAGCAAATTCATACATTTTTCCAAACTTTTCTAGTTATGGTCAGTGTTTGTAAGGGTCCATAGCTTATCCCAGCACCAGCAGGTACAGTATATGGCAGGAGCCAGTCTCGGGCAGGGTGCTGGTCCTCTCTTTTGCATTCCCATTATCTCAGAATACGTGTCATTATTTTTAACCCTATATAAAGATGTTGGATTACTAGAACCTTCTTATAATCACCTTTTTGAAATTGCAAAGTCCCACTGTTTAACTTTAAATGAACTGTAACTTTTGTGGGGGCTAATCTTCTTAGGCACAATTATGAAGAGGCATTCTTTATAATGTTCAAATAAGATGTTTAATTTCACCTTGTGTCTCTTGTATTTGACATCTGCTACCAGGGTATTGTCACTCTTTTACAACTCACTTTACTGCTACCACCATACTGATAGTGCATTGCCTCTTAATTTTTGTGTTCCACCTAGAGCTCTAATTATCTTACAATTTATCGTTTTATCTTCTCAAACCTGCTCAATCTAATTCAGGGTTGTGGAACAATGGAGCCCATCCCAGCAGCACTGGGTGCAAGGCAGCGAACAGACTTGGACAGGGCATCAGTCCATAGTAGGGTCCACACCCTAACACACACCCACACTTGTTCATGTAAGGATCAATTTGGAATTGACAATTAATATAATATACCTGTTTTGAGGAGGAAAACCCATACAGACATGGTGAAAACATTCAGACTCATGGTCAATGATTGGCCACGGGATTTGAACTGAGGACATTGGAACTTTGAGTTGGCAGAACTACCATCTGCACCACTGGAACTCATTTACTTGATATATGTTATTCTTTTATTTTATTAATACAATAATCTGCATTATTATCATATGATACTTTGTAGCCTCTTTTGCTTTGTACACTGCCATATTCTTCATTTTACTGTTAAAATGTCTGTCACCTGCCATGGATTCTAATCCTAGTCACTGGTTCTTTATTATTCTCTTATGGTTCTGCAGGAGCTGTGCATTGGCTCCACATTTTCTTCTCTTTTTTTGGTTATCTCCGTTTTTGTTTCTTTTAGTTGTTAATTGTTTCCTCTTTTCCCATTTAAGACCAAAGTCAAAGAGTGGAGCTCCACTTTTGGTTATTTATTCAAGTGCCACTGCTTATAATTGCATGGCCACCTGTGGACAAACGTAAGTGTGAGTCTGAGCTCAGTCCTTTGTGTTGCTTTGTAGTTTAGTATTAATTTGCAGTTAATTCAGACTTTTTTCCTTTTTTGTTATTTCTATTAACCAATATCTAATAATTAATATATTTTTATTTATATATATCTTTCAAAGAAAGCTTTATTGTTTTCCGTCAGGTTGGCACCAATGGAATCATCTCAATGCAGGATTTTCCTCGGGAGACCCAATATGTGGATGATGGCTTCCCTACTGAATTCCCTGTAATTGCCCCTTTCCTAGCTGATATCGATACAAGCGAAGGGAAAGGAAAAATCTACTACCGTGTAGACAGTTCAGCAGAGGTGCTTGAGAGAGCTGCACTGGAGGTCAAGAGGGGCTTTCCAGAGACAACCTTCAAACCGAGCCATGTATTCATTGTGACTTGGGACAGAGTGGGGCTCTATGAGGAACCAACAAGGAATTCTGGACCCTCCAACAGGGTAAGAGTGTGTGCATAAGTGATTTCTTCAGTGCCTTGTTAATTAAAAATTAGTATATAAGCAGCTGATAAATGTGCATTCTTCATTGAATTGGGGGACAGACCCCTTAGGGGTCTGTCTGACTTGGAGCTTGGTAGACAGGTTGTGTTTTAGTAAAGAACTGAAGCCTATAAATGTCTGTATGCAAAGATTTAAGAAACTGTGTGCATAACCTGAATAGCAAGAATGCCTAACCTACACAAACAGCCTTCTGTGTGAACACTATGGGATTCTGGCAAAAGTGCCACAGCACACTGCTGTAATATTTCAGCTTGGGTCATTTGGGGAAATGGTAATTTCAGCAAAAAAAAGGACTAAAGAGAAGGCTTGTGTAACTTAAATGAAACCAATGTGTTCCTATTGCCAAAATGAATTTTTATAATGTCAGAACTGTGCTCACTTACTGTATCTGAACCAGGGCTCAGAAGGAAAAGGGAAGTGATTTGAGAAAGATTAGCAGAATCAACGACATTTTTGTCTTTTGTGTAAATCTCAAGTTTTCTGTAGTACTACTATCGAATGGTTAACGTGCTGAGGTGGGTAGATTAATGTGCTGAGTCTGTAGCTGCCGGGTTAATCTCTAGTTAGCTGGAGTGCAGAGTGAGAAACATCAAGTATTGGAGCTGAACAGATGAGTCGAGCTTTCACAACAGAACTTCATTTTGTAAATGTCTCAATGTGCATGGACTTAATACTGTGTTTCAGTTTATCTTTCTTATTACAATCAAGAAAATTTTATTATTATCTTATTTGGGTGGAGTGGTGGCTCTGAGGCTAGGGATCTGCACTGGCAATCGGAAGGTTGCCGGTTCGGGTCCTGTAAATGCCTAAAGGGACTCTGCTCTGTTGGGCCCTTGAGCAAGGCCCTTAACCTGCAATTGCTGAGCTCTTTGAGTAGTGAGAAAAACACTATATAAATGCAAATAAGTATTTTTTATTATTACACATTGTAAGAGTAAAGAGATGACAACAATAAAGAGTTTGGATACCATCCTGATAACCCTGTATAATAGAATTTCAAAGCAAAGAAAAAACACGCAATAATGCAGAAATGTCTTTTCAGACATGAGTTAAGGATAGAACTGACAAAGATGGTGGAGCATCTGGGTTTCAGTCATTCTGACAGGAAGAGGCGGGTTCAGGTGGAGGGACAACTGGAAGTGACGTCAGAGGCGTTATAGCTGTCAATCATATATATACAGTGGAACCTTGGGTCACAAACATCTCGGATTCGCCAAACTTTTGCATCTGTTCACGACCACACATTCGGGTGACAAACAAGCTAGTTTTCCTTCCGGTTTGTACGCACCAATGATTTCCGCATGTGTTCAGTCTCTCCCTGTGCATTCGCTGTGAATTTTGTGTTCTATTTCATTTCCCTTCTGGTTCATACGCGGAAGTGATTTATGCACGTGTTCAGTCCCTCCCTGTACAGTACATTGTTCTCGGTCAGACGTGCATCGCACAGAGGGTCTTTGTGGTATAGCGTGTCCACAGCTCACGTCAAGTGGCCAGTTTTAAATAAATAATCGCCGCGCTGCAGCTGCCACGTCCTCTACATAAATAGAAGTGTGAAGTGGCTAAAGGGAGGAACAAGAAAAGAAAGACGAAGGTTGCGGATTGAGTAAGTAAGCAGGAAGTAGTGTGGAAAGAACCGGTGCGAGCGAGCGCGTGCTCGCAGGCAGGCAGCTGGACAGTAAGCCCAAGCAGGGGTTTATGACTGACACTCGGTTTGGCAAAAGGAAGCGGTCGCTACAGCTGAGCGATCAAGGAAATGGAGTGACCAGAAGAAGGACGGCTGGCCACGTAAGGCCGAGAAGGCAGCAGAGGTCACCAGCTAAAGAATGCACAGGGCTTGTTTTTAAAGAGACTGCTTCCAGCATTGTTTTAACCTTGTTGTATTTAATGAAGACTTTTTTCTATTGGATTTTAACCTCCACTTCACTTCTGTTTTTATGGGATTATTTATTTATTGAAGGATTCTGAAAGCACTGCACTTTATTTAATTTGGACTTTGCTTTTGATTGTTGTTTTGTTAATTTTAATAAAAGCACTTGGCACTTTTTGCACCATCCCTTTGCTCCATTGCACAGTAGTGCCTCACTGTCGTGCTCATTGGTAACATTACCGATAGTGATGGGTTTAAGGGCTCCCGTAAGCGAGATGGGAGCATGCAGCGAACCTGCATCGTCACAGACTTTACCTCAAAACTGTAATCTCCTCTCCACCCAGTTCCTCCTCACTTCCTTCATGCCAGAACTCGGCTCATGCAAGGTTAGTTTTCTTGGTTGTTTATGGTTAGTTTTTGTATAAATTACAGATTTTTCAAATGTTCATTTTTTTCCCACGCTTAAAACTCATGAAAAAAAAAGTGTTTACAGCGAGCGGTTTGTAAGGCTATAGCGTGAACTCTTGCAATGTTAGTTTTCTCTGTTCAAGGTTTTCTCATTGTTATTCATTGTTTTTACATTTAGTTTACTATTACACTGAGCATTCTATGGCATAATTAACTATTTTTGTGCTTAAAAATCTTAAAAAAATATATATTTACATATAGTTTGTACGGTCCGGAATGGATTAATTGTATTTACGTACAATCTTATGGGGGAAATTACTTCGGGTCATGACCAAATTGGGTTGCGACCAGAGTTTTGGAACGAATTACAGTCGTGACCCGAGGTTTCACTGTATATATATATATAATATTACATGCCTATTGTCAAGTGGCTTGTTTGCCAATCGCTCTGACATCATCTGGACCCCTTTTAACTTATCAGCAGTCTTTACCAGTGCCCTTATGAGGATTGGCTTTACTGAGTTAGTGGTCAATTTTACAGATTCTACTTTTAATATGTCTGGAACATTTCTTCTTAAAAAAAATGGCAAACTATTCATATAATTTTAAGGAGGTGAGTGGCAGATATTTAAAATGGTGAATTAAAATTTCGAATCAGGAATAACAGGATTCTAAACACCATATATGCAAATAACCATCGATTAAGACAAAAGGGCATTTCAAACCTAGTGTCAGGAAGTGAGCCAGAAAGTACAAACCAAAACTAAAACTGCTCAAATAACTCGGTTTTGTTTCTAGAAGAGGTGTTGGTGAGTATATCATGAGACACTTACGCTGTGGTCTATGTACAGATCTCAATGCCCCACTGCAGTGACAGAGATGTTGTGCTATGAAAAATGTCTCTGTCCTACAGAGGAGATGAAAAACTTACACCCTGACTCACTGTGGTCATAAAAGGTTCCTGGATTCCTACCCTAAGAGTAGGGTGTTTCCCAATGTCCTGGCTAAATTGTTCACCACCGCCTGGTCATTCAGGGCCTCTAATCAGGTCTCCTAATCCCTACCTTGCTAACTATCTCTCTTTTTCTCCCCTGGCAAAAAATGGCTGCTTTTGCATCATCCAGTTGGATCCTGAACATTGATGTTTGTTAATCTGGCTCCCCACTGACTATGCAAGGCGTTTTGAGTAGTGAGAAAAAAGTGCCGTATAAATGTAATGTCTTCCTCTTCTTTTGATGATGACTGCTATGACCTTTGACTATGTCCTTATGCCACAATTTTACACACATACACAAGTAGGCCACTGCCCTACTGACATGTGGCAACCATTGCAACATGCTTTGAAATGGCAGCATATGATGTCACGATAAATACATAACTAAAGAAATGATCAAAAAGTAAAATTATTAAAAACATGAAAGAAAGCAAAACAAGAAAATAATACTCTTTACTAATCATAACAATGTGTTTGTGGATTTTTTGTTTTTTAACTTACAAAATTTTGCCTTATCCATTTGTTAATGGCACTTGTGAGATTGGTACTTTCCTGGCATATGACTACATGCTCACATTCCCCTTTCTTTATTGTTTGTTCTCACTTTGCAATGTATCTGCATGCAAACACACTGCTGGCTGTCATTGCTCTGTGTCCAGAAAAAGCACCCTGTTCAGGTAGCCATGGATGTCCAACAGGGTCAGAGAGCTGGTACAATATGAAGACAACAACTTATTGTGGTCTGACAATCAAGGAAACAAAATTAATCAAACCTGCTTTCTACATATTTTCCTCACCAAAATATAAGTAGATACAACATTAACAACTCTGCTTCAAAATCTACTGTACCAAACATCATCTAATGAACTTCATTAATTTATTCCTTTATATTGCACAACACTCCTTGTTGGTACACAGACAGTGCTTAAAAATGTATGCTTGAGAGTCAGCGTCTTTTCATTGTGCACTTAATTCAAATCTGGATCAGTGCACTGCATTTCACTGTTTGTAGCACATGTGCAAGTGGTGCTGCCGCAGGCTGTTACTCTTAATCACATGTATTTATATTGCACATGTATACACCAACCGCATGCTCTGTGAAGATACAAGTTGTTTAGCTAAAATATTTATTCTTATGATTGGTAAAAGCCTGTGCCAATTTATCAGCTATTAATTTGTAACACTGGTTGGGTTGGTAGAAGAAGTGCTTTTTGTATGGAGTTTGCATGTTCTTTCTGCCTATAATTGGGTGGGCTTCCTGCATAGACACAGGTTTCCTGTCAGTCTAAATAAATGTTTTACTGACTGCTGATTGTAAGTTAACACAATGTGTGTACATGAATGTGTTCAACTGGCATCAGGGCCATTTTTGATTTGTGCCTTTTGAGTGATTTCAAAGGTTAAATATAATTATAAAAAATCAAAAAAACTAGAATAGATCTCTGAAACTACTTAATCCAATTCAGGTTTGGGAGGGCCAGAGCCTATTGTGGCAGCAATCGGTATAAGGCAGGGAACAGCCCTGGAGAAGACACTGGTCGATTGCAGGGTCCAGTTGTGCATATCGTTAATGTCCCAGTGTGGGAATTGAACCTAGATCAATCGATCCATGAGGAAGGAACGCTACACACTGCCCTACCATGCATCACTACCCAGCATGCAGTATTGTCTAACCTGAGCTCATTTAGCCAGAGGAAAGATCCACAATGGAAGATTTATGGTTTAGACTACAAGGACCGCATTGCAGTCCTGATCCTGTGTGACAATAAATGAGCACCTGCCTAACTCACTAGCTCATAATGGAACCCTCCTACACTCCAGTGAGAAAACAGTGTAAGAAAAATAAAGCACAAAAAATTATTTCCTAAGAATTGAAATAAAGACACACTGTGAAAAGTCAACATAAAAAGTAAAGAATGTTAAAAAATGGTAGGTAAACTCTATAGAAAAATGACAAAGACCAGTTCTTAAAAATCAATTACAAGTTCTGATCATCTGGAACACATGTCAGGGTTTACTTTTCAGAAGATGTTGTGTGTCTGGAAGGAATGTATCTTGTAGCTGTCTTGGATCCCAGGCAGACAAATACAACCTGAAAACAAAAAAAAAAAACTGTATTCCATTAGCTGCTGAACCAGATACCCTGCAACCTTGTTTTAGATGAAGCATGTCCAGAAAATGTGAACTAAGTTGTACATTCACCACCTGTACTTAGCCCTTTTCTTTATGGTCCACCATGTCTACTGCTTCAGTTAGTTGTCATTTTTGCCCCAAATTAATTACTTCATAACATTTTTATATATGATTTGAACTAACCACACAGTTGGAAAAACAGAAAAGACAGCAATCAGCACGAAGGAATCAGATTGCACAAGTCATCAATACAATGGTGAGAGAGATGGGATTCATGTGAAGGAAAACTCCTTGGCATTAGTGTGCAAGACCAGAATATTTATAAACGCCCCAGCAGAAACACAATGCAGCATTTCCATGTTAGATAGATGTAAACCTTACTTAAAGAGCTGGCTTAGCAGCAGTGAATACTGGCAGATGTAGTTAGCCTCATTGGTTTGCTTTATATTTTGTTCCAGTTACTGATCAGGTGATTATCACACATCAAACCAATGATCATCAAACATGAAAGATATGTCAGTAAATTAGTCAAAAATAAATAAGCTCATTGAATGCAATGGAAACGCTAAGCTGTAAAGAGTACATTTCAAAGGACTCCCCCTCCCCCAGCACACAAATCCTGCCTGTCTTCTCCATCATCACAGGGCCTCAAATCTCATCCACATCTCAAAGGAGAATCTGAAGAGGAATGCGACCATGGTCCTGCAGAGGGTATAAATACAGACACTCTTACATAATAGCACTATTCAGTGCTTCACTTTTATCTAGACGCTTATCTGTGGACAGTAGGAGATAACGCACACCAGCGTGGACAAAGCATGTGAGGTTTCAGGATAGCAGGGGTCAGGATACTAGTAGCACTGGTAATTCGTAATATAAAGGCCCAGCTCCTCTTGTGGGACTGATGGCAATCCTGGAGTTTCACTAATAAATACTACAAAATGTGTATAAGCTCACATATCACTGAAGTATTTATGTAAACACCTACAGTTACTGGAACGGCTGTTGGCAGTGCTCAGAAAGTATGGTTCACCAGTAGCCCATCTCGGTGGTTGGCTGCATTTAGTTTGTGGTTCAGTTGTTGTAGTATAAACAGTATTCCTAAATATATGAGTGTCAAATACTCACCAAGTAATTTCACTTTCTTATTTATACAGTACAATTTACTTTTGTGTAGCCCAATATCACACAAGGAGTGCTGCAATGGGTTTTAGTAAGCCCTGCCTTTTAACAGTTCCCCAGCCTTGACTCTCTAAGAAGACAAGGAAAAAACAATCCCCCTCCCCAAAAAAAAAAACACCCTTCTAGGGAAGAAACCTTGGGAAAGGCAGTTCAAAGTGAGACCCCTTTCCAGGTAAGGTGGACAAAACAAAGCGTTGTAAATACAATACATTGAACAGAACAGAACATGAGTAATCCTCAGTACAATACAATAGCGCAATAGAAATATTACTAGTACAGAGCAGAATCCAACAGTAGATGATATCACATAACAGGATTCGGATTTGTTCAGAGTCCTGGCGATCTCGGCCATCAAACTGTCTCCCCCCTACTGGCCATTCCACAGCTGAGTCAGCACTGGGCCAGCCAATCCAATGAAAGGACCCCTCTACCCGACAATTCCTGCGATCGTCCATCAGAGATGACTTTTCTTTAGGCAGGCAAAACAATTTGGCAGTAGGACAGACACACTAAGCACCACATTTGAGTGCTGAGAAGAGAAACCGAATAGGTGAGGGTTAGTAACAAAGTATAACTATCATATTACTTATGTTTTAGTGCTAATGACTGACAACAGAGATGCAGTATGTACAGTTAAATGTATCCTAATCCTTATCTGAATTTTTAAGTGCAGAGTTTTGTAGCACAATAGTTTGAAATGAGGTTTGTATGCAATTTAAAGCTCTGTGTTCAACATATGGAAGATAAATTTTGCCCACACATATCGAACAGGGGGCTTATGCTATAGTTGCTTTTATTTTGTATTATTTTATGCTATTATTGTTAGTTTATCGCCTATTGGATGACAGGCCATGAACAATACTGAACTTGAAAAAGGAATGTTTCCAAAGCGCAGAATAAATGTTAGAACAAGAAAGAGTTTATTTTATTTTATTTTTTTTATTTTATTAATTTTATTACAATCCATACATAGCAATCAAGTTTTTACAAAAAAAAGAATTATGTTAAGAACAGATCGATCCCCACCCCTGAGAGAGAGAGCAAGCCAAACGGTGTAAGATTTAAGGTTTGTAAACAAGAACAAGAAAGAGTTTAAACACTAAATGTGGACATTTATAGATTTGAAAAGCATTTTTGAAAGAAATGCAGACAGATATAAATGGTGCTTTAAAAGCACACCTAGATAGACATAAAAGAAACTATAGCAGCCAAGATACACGATATGTCTCCAACCAGCTCCTAATTAGTTACATAGATATGAAAGACAGTAGAAATGTTTGATTTTTAAAACATACTTAAACAATGGACTGTCTAACTTTTCTTCTGTTTATTAGGTGAACACTTTCCAGGCAGTGCTCCCATACGATGGCACAGATACCTATGCTCTATTCCTTTATCCAGAAAATGAGCTGCACTTTTTTGGAACCCGGCCCAAAGAGTCCTATAATGTGCAGCTGGAACTGCCAGCCCGTGTGGGCTTCAGTCGAGGAGAGTTGGTTAATCTACGGCGAGATGGGCCATTCTACAGCCTGACTGGCAGCGAACAGACAGTCAAGAACCTCTACCAGTGAGTGATAACAAGGAAAACTGAACCTATAAACTTGTGACTGTAATAACTGTTGTGTTGTAAAAATGATTTGTTTGGTAGACAGGAAGGAGTTTGGCTGATGTTTCTTTTGTAGTCTTTTTACATTGCACCACAAGCATGTAGTATAATATAACTTACAAAAAGTTATATAGACAGAGAGAGACAGACTGCCTTATAATATGCACTTTTATGTCTAAAGTGTAATTGTGTTTTTAACGTCAAAAGGATGTGAAACTGTGTCAGCCACACTGTAATTGCCTTGCCATTCAATTTTTGAATATGAAAAAGTTAACACTCAGGACTCAAGGATTAACATAGAGATTGGAATGAGTTTCCCACCTACAATTCCACATCCTTAGACCCCCAACTTATACTACATAAATGCCTGTAGCCAAGGAGTCTCCCTGTGGCTGAACATCTGTGTAAGTGCCTAGTGAAATGTATTGATCTGCTTTTTTGCCCATTTAGAGTAAAACACAGAGACATATTTGTATGAAACGAGGGCATTTCTCCATGCCAAAGACTCTCTATGTTTGGTCACTATTTAGGGAGTGAATGTAGAGGTGTTGCATTGCTACAGGTACTTGGGGTCCACATTAATGACAGACTGGACTAATCTCTTAACACAGAGGAGCCATATAATGCGGGCAGTGACACCCTTTACATATTCAGCAACTCTGTAATGGGCAGTGATGTTTTTTACACTGTGGTCTGCTGGGTAATTAACATCACTTCAGCAAAGGCCCACTGAATAAAAAAACTAATTAAAAGGGCAGACTCAGTTATGGAACACACTCTAGACCCCCATAAGGTAATAGCAAATAAGAGAATGAAAACAAAACTGAGTTCTATTATGAACAATGCTGCACATCCTCTCTCTGACCCACCAACACTGAGGACTTTCAGCCAGTGAATCATTCAACAGAAGTGTGTCAAGAAACACAACTAGTCAGAATTGTTTTTCTTATTAATTTTCTCTTTTTGGTCAGTCTGGTGTGTTTACAGACGTCAGTTTGTCAGTCTGTCTGTCAGTCAGTCAAGGCATAGACTAAAGTTTTTCCGTACCATCTTTGTTTTACACTATCAGTATCAATACTTGTGCAAAGCGTGATGTCATCTTTAAGGAATAATGTGCTGACAACAAAATGAATAATAACTAAAGATTAAGTAACCGATGGTGGATGTTTTTTTTAGGCCATATGATCACGACAGTTTTGCATTTAGAAGTGCACAAAGAAGAACTGTGGTACGTCAGAAGCAGTTATTGTCAGGTTGAATTAAGCCTGCAGAGATGTCATAGGTCATGCTGTACACCAGCTCTAAGTTTGAAATGACTGACAAAAGTGATCACGGGGATTTATTGATGCAACCTACAATGTAAAATATCCAAATAGGTGATAGCAGTTGAGAGTCTCAATGGTGGCAGTAGTGCTCAGCTTTTTGCCTGTTGGCAGTGAGTGATTACAGCATAGTGTAAGTGTGATTACGTTAAGATAGAGTACAAACTGTCAACATCAGTTTATTAAGCAGCTGATCATACAAAAATGTTAAAGCTAGTTATTTTTTTCTGGGTGAGCTCCAAACACAACATATTTGGTGAATGACAATAAGCTTATTTTCTGCCTTATTAAGATACTATAGCTTTCATTCTATTTTGTGTCTAATGCTAATTAAAATCAAATTTGGGTATTGATTAGGGTTTAGTACAATTTACTAATGCAACTTGTTAAATTAATCATTTAATATGAGAGTTTTGATCATATGATAAAATGTTCATTGATTTTTGTACTCAGTATTCAACTTCATGTACATAGTATAATGAAATTCTTATTTGCATGTTTCCCATAGACTTATGACTATAATACAATACCAACAACATAAAAGAATGCAACATCAGCTCCAGATATTAAATGCAACATCAGATGACAGAAGAAGTACCCATGCGGTACTCAGTAATAATACCTATTGAGTAACTTTATGAGCCTCTTTTACGCGGTGGTGTGCTGGGGTGGCAGCATAAAGATGAAAGACGCCTCACGCCTGGACAAACTTGTTAAGAAGGCAGGCTCCATTGTAGGATTAAAGTTGGACAGTTTAACATCTGTGGCAGAGCGACGGGCACTAAGCAAACTCCTGTCAATCATGAAGAATCCACTGCATCCACTTAACAGTGTCATCTCCAGGCAGAGGAGTAGCTTCAGTGACAGACTTTTGTCACTGTCCTGTTCCACTGACAGACTGAGGAGATCGTTCCTCCCCCACACTATGCGACTCTTCAATTCCACCCGGGGGAGTAAATGCGAACATTAATTTTATTTTAATTCTTTTCATTTTTATTACTATTTAATTTAATATTGTTTCTTTGTATCAGTATACTGCTGCTGGATTATGTGAATTTCCCCTTGGGATTAATAAAGTATCTATCTATCTATCTATCTATCTATCTATCTATCTATCTATCTATCTATCTATCTATCTATCTATCTATCTATCTATCTATCTATCTATCTATCTATCTATCTATCTATCTATCTATCTATCTATCTATCTATCTATCTATCTAAAAACCTGTCCCTGAACGTAGGAGTGCGAATGGCTGTAGTTGTGTACCATTCCCCAGAGTGGAGGAAGGAAAAAGTGACTGTTTAAAGAGCCCAAGATCTTTAATGAGACTGTTTAGCTTTCTAAGGAAGTATGCCTTGTATATGTCCATGACAGACATATACTGTTTGTGCCACTAACATTCTCAGAACAGTCAGCATCTTCTGTGGTGTTGTGCGATTCTGATCTGAATAGCTGCTATCCCAGCATGTTATGAAGCCAGTAAGGACACTTGTAGAAGTTAACCAGGCTGCTGTTAGACATCTGAGAAAGTAATGGTGAGACATTAGTCGAGTTATATTGTGTCCATTTCAAGTCATCAATGGCTTCATGAAATTTAATGTCACTAATCCTCTTCACTGCACCCTCTCAAGTATAGATGGGAGTATGGTTTTCCTCCTTCTTCCTGAAATCTATGACCAAACGCCTTAGTTTTGCTATCATTAGAGTGAGCTTGTTATTCTGACACCACTGAGTTAATATTAATTCAGGGTGACAGCCACATTGCAGATGTTTCTTTGCCAAAGTTGTGGTGGCCATGATCTGGACTTGCTGTGCACTGTTGAAGGAATGACTAGGCTGTGATGGTGTCTAGATGTTAGGACAAGCCCCTGAATGTATTGTGCATTCTTCACTCTCCTCTTCCACCTTAGAAACTCTAAAGATGTGAGCACCTTCAGACTGTACTTTTTGACAAAGGTCACAATCCAGCTTTAGGCCACAAAAATATATTGGAATTGAGGAGCTGTGGCACTGAACACATCTTGAAACATGAAAGTTAAACCATGGAAGCAAAGTAATAAAAACATATTCACAGAAGAGACAGACTAATTTATATTGTCTTGTCTGTTTTGTTCAGACTCGTGATCTACAGTGTCTAGCTGAGCTGTGACCTAAACAATTAGTCATATAGTAAACCTAGTAAAACAGTGGAAAGGAGACCTCTGCAACCCCCAAAGGTAAACATGTCTGACCAGAACGCCATGTCATCAGATATGAGTCACTGGGCAGAATCCAGACTGTTCCCTAGAGACGCACAGCAGCTCTCTGGGACTTGAGACCTGAGGTTGGAGATGTAGCTAAATGGCAGCATGCTGGGCATAAACCTTAGATGCCTCTTATAACACCAGGAGTTTTACTTCAGTTCATAATTAACACTTCCAAAACACTATATGTTTAACAGTGATACTCCTTTTATGTACACCACCTACATGTTTCAGAAGTCTAGTTACCAATATTTAATTTCAGGTTTATTGGAAGAATTTAGGTTGGCTGCATGAGTACAGATCAGAGCTGAATTTCATTCATTTGCTACGCCCACCTTGATTACATTTGAGGTCACAGAAGAGATGATTTTGTATTTTTTATCACTTAAATAATATTACATTAAATTCATTTATAAGAAAGAATAACTTCATCGTTCGGCAGAGTATGCCAGTCTCATTGATCTTCTAGTTTCCTCATATAGCAAAACAAACAACTGGTTATTGTGTAACCGGAAGTTGCTTCTTCTTCAGAACAAACAACCCACCACCAACTAATGTATTGGTAAAGGTCTAAGGTCTTCATTGACTACCTAAAATATAATTAGGAGGCATTTCCTTTCTTTATATTTCCTGTAGTTGAGCTATCACAGTTACTGATTTACTCATTTTGATCAAATCTCCCTTTGAGTTTTATATTCTTCAGTTCCCAATAATTGGGAGTTATTCAGCCTCCAGTCCCTTTTAAAACTGGACTGGTCAGACTGGTCAGCTCTATTTGAAAGTCAGTTCATCTCCACTTCTGTTTAGATTTCACTGGACAAACCAGCTCAGCTTTAATATAATATAATATAAATAATTATAAATATAATTTAATTTAATATAATATAAATATTACTGTCTTGTTTCTGGGTGGCAATGATGGTGTAGGTGTAGATATTGCCACTTCACAGATCAAGTGTTTTTGTCTGGTTTTATGCATTTTTTTTTCTTCTGTTGTTATTAGCTTATAATGTAACTTTTTACCAGTGACCCCACTGAATACGGTTTTGAGTGTTCTTTATTTGCGACACTTCACATGTGTAGAGTTTGCAGTTTGTAACTGTCGCAGTTACACAGGTTTTCTTGTAGTTTTCCCCCAATATCTCCAAAGATGTGAAATTAGGCTGGTTGATAATTCTACTTGGAGTCCTGTATGAGTGTGAATGTGGGTGTGTGTTGAGATGATTTAACCCGGAGATGTGGGTCCTCTTTGGGTCTTTTACCAAATCGGTGAAAAGTCAACATGGTAGAACACACAATAATTCAGCTTCTTCCTCACTGGCATGGCCAATTATACAGGTCAAAACAGGAATTAAAACTGAATTGTTCAGCACTTCCGGCATGTGCAAGATAAACAATCAAAGGAAAACTAACGGCTATAAAACTTCAGAATACATCAAGACTATAACCTATTAGTCAGTCAGTCATTTCCCAACCCACTATATCCTAACACGGGGTCAAGGGGGAGTCAATGCCAGTCAACACAGGGCGCAAGGCAGGAAACAAACGCCAGGCAGGGTGCCAGCACACCGCAGGCTATAACCTATTAGTTCTTATTAAATTTAAAAAAAAAATAATGCGTTACTATTCCTGCATAGGCAACACTAAATAAAGGTATAAATCATTTACCTTTAGAAATCTTTTTCTAGTTTTCTGGTTTGAAAACTCTATGTAATAATGTCCTTAAAATCCAAGACTCTTAACATGTCACTGTCAATTGCTATTATAGTAAGGCTGCTCACTTATTCTTGGTGCGTTTTCACAATAAAGAGTTTAGAAGGAGCCTGCTGTCTGCTAGTGTCATTTCTCATGTCTCCCAGCACTTTACTCATCAAGTACTGCAGTGTTAGTTTCTGACCAAGGTATTAGAAGCTGGTCTAAGGCTAAGGATACATCTTGGCTGGAGCTAAATGGTGGGCTCCTCAATGTGGCTTATAAATCAAATCAAATTGACCTTTTCTTAGCTGGATGGTGCTTGTATTTTAGATCTTTGTTATCAGTGCCTGTTCTTGTATCTCCCTTTCTCTTTGCACTTTTCATTTTCATATCCTGCACCATTACCTGCTGCTGTCTGACATTTTGCTAAGTACTGCAGCTCTAACATTCAATAAAGAGTAAAACAAGTACATCTGATACGATGGCCAAACAGGGTTATGGAGAATGTTTCAAATACATTTCTGAAAGACTGTCAGAAATGAAATCAAAGATGAACTTTTAAACATTTTAAAGTTAGACCAATGACAGGCCCCAGATTATTCAGGGTCCCTGGCATGAAGCGCTGGTCAGTCCATGTAGTAGATACCCCATGGCTGAGTACATAAGTAGGTCCTGAGGTGGACCAACACCCTGCCCAAATGTGTTTTCCACATTGTGTTCATTTCCAGGTTCATTCCCATTTACAGCAGAGCCTGATTTCTTCTCTTATATGGTTGGACAATTGATAATTCCAAAAATAAAATACGCCAATACCTATTTTCTATACCAATTGCTGTTTTATCCTTTTTTGTACTATGTCAGCTGTTCTTTAATTGTTCTTATTGTTTCCAGTGATTGCATTGTTATTTTTTAATAAAAACTATGTTTGATATTCTAGGGTGGGAAATGCTGGAGTACCAGGGCTGTGGATCTTCCACATTGGAAGCAGCTTTCCTTTCGATAATGTGGTTCCTCCTGAAATAGCTACACATACATCAGGTGGACCAACTGTGGTGTCCCTGGACAGAGCTCTTAGTCACCCGGGACAAGATAGCCTGTTTGATGGTAATATTGATTCTGAGTCTGAAGAGTACAATGTGGATCCTAACTATGACGATGAGGAAGAGGAGTTTCCTAGTCCATCTCTGCCAGACCAGCCTACTGCAGAAGGGCATGAGTTTCCATATGAGTCTTTACCAAAACCTCTAACGACTGAGTCTCCTTTGCCAGTTCCTTACCCTCACTCAGATTTTGGCAGTCTCCCAGAAGATGAGACACTGAAACATGATTTAGCCTTATCAACCACTGAAAAACAGGGAGATGTCTTCCCTGAAGAAACCACACAGTCTCCAGCTGGTCACAGCGCCACCTATCTGGCATCTCCAGGCCCCATGGTTGAGGTGCCAACTGAGACAGATATACCTGCAATATACCCAGAAGAAGAAATCATATCCCTAGTCCATGCAAAACCACCAAGTGCAAAGAATCGGCATGTGGTCACTGTTGATGAGGAAGTGAATTTTGATACTGGCGGTAAGCCTCTTATTATCTATATTTCAGTCTTTGTTTTAAACAATCTTTATGCTAACGTGCGATTTTTAAGCTAAAGGGCCCTACTTTACTAAAAGCATCCAAGACAACAAAAGAAAAAATGATGGAGGTGAATGTTTGGTTTCACTACATGAAAAAGGGCTTCTCACTTTAGATATATGGGAGAGAAAAAGTCTGAAGGAGAAATATAGAGTGGCTTAAAATATATTAGTTGGCATCCTGAACATAAAAAGGAAAAGAGGTTTGCTAGTGGTTGCCTTTAATCGCTTTGTGGTGTGTTATCACAAGTCACCTTTTGCTGAACCTTTACTTAATGTGTGTACACTGTTATCATTTTGTTAACTAAAGCTCCATCCACACTGCTATGTTTTCCTTTAAAAACACAGACATTAGTCTCAGTTTTCACTATTCATCCACACTATCATGGCATTTTCAACCCCTGAAAACAAATACTGTTGAAACGCTCTCCAGAGTTATATACTTTTGAAAATGCAACCTCAGCAATTTAATGTGGATGGGTGAAAACACAAACTTTTGAAAATGCAGACATTAATCTTACTCTGATTGGTTTGTGCTTATTATGTGGCCCTTCCCTGATTGGATTCTGCTCATTACCATGTCTTCATTTCCTGATTTGTCGCCAATCGCAGAAGAAAACCATATTCTAACAGAGCGGTCATGGAAGAGTTGCTTTCCATGGTGTTTCTGTGTTGCTTACTTGTATGCATCTAACTTGTGTTTTGTACAGTTTGAACACTACATACTTGTGCAAAAGCCAAATGATTTACCATTCGCTTAGTTTTGTGATAAATTCAGTGGTTAGGATTTTTCTGCCAATACGCGCATGCCCAGTATAGGCGAATGTCTATATCATATGTGTTTTAGGTCATTTTAGTGTGGACGGAGATACTTTTGTAAACTGTGAAAATACTAATATAGACGGAGATCGCCTTGTTTTAAAAGTGACATTTTTACATTTGTCCGTTGTAGGGTGAATATAGTCTTAGTGACTCCTCTTGTGAAAGGTGCTACTAGCAATTAAGCAATGACTACATGGCATGACCTTTTTTTCCTTTTTAGGAAAGGAGGGTGAGATCAAACTAAAGCTTGTCAATCAGACATAGTATAGCACCCAAGGTAGGATGCTCGTAGGGTGGATTTGCTAAATATAAAATTATATTTGGCATATTTTAACCAAAAAGATATTGATTAAAGGTGGCTGGCTGTGATAAAATGAAAAAGACTTCCATAACAGTGAAGAGATATCAAGGGTTACATCTCCAAAGCAAGGGATTATATGGAACCCATTGCTGGAGAAGATGCCTCATTTTGATGGGGCTCTCGGGCACACATTGGGACGGCTTTTATTTTCTCCACTGCTTAGTACGGTGCCTGTGCTGAGCCCACTCCCACTCTCTGACTGGATTCTTTTGCAACCTTTTCTTCCATTTATGCTACCTGATATTTTTCCTTGTAAGCAATATGCTATTTGATACCATCTTCTGTCTAAATGTTTGATCTACTTAAAGGGCACAGTGAAACAGTAGGGAGTGTGTCTACCCACAGCCCTAAGGTTGCAGATTCAGTTTTGTGAAATAGTAACATCTGCATAGAGTTTCGAATCTTCTGGGATTTTCAAGCATTTCCAAAAATATCCAAAAGACATGCTGTCAGATCATTTTTTGTTTCTGTGACCAATTGCTAGATCTTGATTTTGGGAATATCTCTGAATATTCTTGTTTTTTCACACATCTTAGTAATGTGTGTGTGGTTAACAGTTGATGCCTCGTTTGAATGAGTGCACATCGTGATGGACTAGTTCCTTGTTGAGGGTCAATTTCTGTCTTGCAAACTGTGCTGCCAAGATAGACTTGGGGTAACCTCAACAATCAAATCGAAAAAGTTGGTTCAAAAATGGACTGATGAGTACTTAATAGTATTACATGGTGCTACTACATGGTGCCAACATATTGAAGATTGGCCAGACGTACAAGTAAGAATTTTATTTTTTCTTCATATGTAACCAGTAAACGTGAACTTAAAATTGGATGGAGCTGGATGAATGGAAAGTCATTAACTAACTCCATGCCATGTCTTTGCAGTATTTGTGTACACAACGGAGAACAAGGAGACATGTGCTCAATTTGAGCGTCAGTGTTCGCAGCATGGATATTGCACAGACTACTCCTCAGGCTTCTGCTGTCACTGCACATCTGGCTACTATGGAAATGGGAGACACTGTCTGCCGGAAGGTAAGCTCTGTAGGGTGGGATTGACTGAAGAACACCCTAATAATATAAAACTGGGGTGTGAAAATTAAATCAAGTCTTCAGAAAATATTCTTTCTACACATTCATCCCTTAGCTTTGAGACATTAGTGCCACTCAAAAATGTTGGGCAAAATAGGAGAATTGCCCGCTTTGAGTAACATTGAGTGTTCAAAGTAGCAACAGGCTTGCAATGGCTGCCTTAGCTCGCATCCAATGATGTCAGACATCTCTGCTGTTCTGGGTCATTTGTAGATCTATTGGAAGCTTGTTCAAGCCCTCAGGCACATCTCGCAAACATCAAGACTATAAACGCTGCAGCCATCTTACATGCTTTTTAATTACTCCCTGCTGTAGTATTGCTGTAATCAAATTGTTTTGATGTTCTGGGATTTCTGTGCTTAATAAACATCTGTATTTTATATGCTTCTTTTAATCAGCCCTGTGGCAAGTTTAATAAATACCTAACTTTAATTTACTTCCGAATGTATTTTGGCCAAAAGGGAAAGGCAGAAAAATTCTAAGCAGATGGCATCGGCAAGTGGGCTTGAATCGTTATTGTCATCCTTTCTGCAGGTGTGCCACACCGCGTCAATGGAAAAGTGAGTGGCCAAATATCGGTTGGCATTTCTCAGGTGGACCTTTCCAACATGGACCTCCATGCCTATGTTGTTGTGAGTGATGGCAGGGCCTACACTGCAATCAGCCATGTGCCTGAACCAGCCGGCTGGGCACTGATGCCTGTGTCAACCATTGGGGGATTGTTTGGCTGGCTGTTTGCTCTGGAGTTGCCCGACCATGAAAATGGATTCAGCATTGCAGGTGAGCTGGAAATGTAAATAAATAATATGTGGTTTTGAGAGGTGTTTTGGTATGTCCATGATTTAACCCTTTACACTCAGCCTTCTTTATGTCTGTTTTCTGCAACTTTGATTTAACTGGCTATAACTTCATCACTCTTCATTCAGTATTCATGTTCTACCCCTCAAAATAAAGGTCAGACATTTCCCTAGATAACTTATTCACTTATGTTGCTGGAGAATCAGTTGTAAAATTCAGTAACATGTTTACTAAAAAGTGCACTTTCTTATTCTGATTTTCATATGTGCAAATCAGTGAGTCTCAGTGAATGTGTCGGAAACACCCATAAAAAATGGTTATCAAAAAAACATATAATATGTCTACTTTTACTGTTTTGAAGCAGTACAAAAACAGGATTCTTTTAAAGTTTTCAGATAACTGTCCATAGCTTGCATATCCCTTGAAGACCCATGGCCTATGTATCATTTTGAAGAGTAGGTATTCTGTTAGAATACATATAGTTGGTAAATAAATTGTACTATTTGCAAGATTCAAAAACATCTTTACAAAAGAATTCTGAAATATAGAAAGCAGAAAACATAGAGGTGTCATTTGGAAGTTGAAACACCCCTCCGATTTTGTAGATAATAATTTGTATGCCAAATTGTACACAATTGAATCAGGATGTTCAAGAAAGCCATGGTGGAGAGCTTGGGGGCAGATGTTGCTGTGATACAGTAATTTGGCCATCTTTGAAGGACGAAAGAAAAACATTGCATTGTGGCATTGGGGTTTGCAATATGGCATTGTAGCAGCAAAATACTGTACTTTAATTACAGCAGTGAGGAATGAATGATTTTATGTAGTTTTTCTTTTTTTAATTTTATATTATTGTTCATTTGAAATTATCCCTAGTATGTGCTTGGTGTGTGGGTATGTGTGTGTGTGTGTGTGTGTGCGCGCATACGCCCTGCAGTGGGCTGGTGCCCTGCCAAGGGTTTGTTTCCTGCCTTGCGCCCTGTGTTGGCTCTGATTGGCTCCAGCAGACCCCCGTGACCCTGTAGTTGGGATATAGCGGGTTGGATAATGGATGGATGGACATTATTGTTCAGTTCTGCTGGTGGGTCTAGAACAATGGGGCTGAATTTAAAGGGTTAATGAAAACAATCTCTAGGATACCCTGAACTGGATTAAGCAAATTTTAGAATGTAAAGCACAAAGCCTTCCATTAAACATTGTGTTTGTTATTTTAGACTGTTTTGTATTAAAAGGAGGTGCATATAATTAGTTTTGAAGCCTATGTCTGTGTTCCATGATGCAATTGTTGTTATACAATGCTTATCATTTGTGCCCCATGTTGCTCTCAAAATAATGCCCTTAAATGTTTGACGACTGGAGTGGAGTGCTTGTAGGTCAATTTATTCTTATCAGTTTTAATTAAGGCACTGACTGGAAGGCATCTCCATAAAATGAGTGTGACTTTATGATAATAACATTAGGGTTTAGCGCAAACAGCTACTCACGGATGTCCCAGCAATTTAATTCACTTTTGAATTTGGCAGATTGATATAGCCCTGATATTTGGGTAGTCCCTCTGCTTTGCATGTCTTTGTAAACACCATTTGTTAATGTTTTAGATGTGCTATACTATATAGATTTCTGTGAACATGTAATAGCTGCCCAGCAGGCTTCTGCTTCCCACAGTGTCAAACAGTCCCAAAAGTGGAGCCAAATGTGATGTTTGCTTTGGTCTGTCATCAGATTATCCCTGCACTCTCTGCATGTGGAATAGCAGGTCTGCGGCTCAGCAATTTGTGGCTGATTTTAAATAAATAATCGCGTCCTGAGAAAGTGCAGGCTCTAATCGGGTGTGGGTGTGCGTGAGTGCATTTCTCTCCATGGCCATTTGGGGTACTTGGCTGATCCCACTGCATGCATGTGCAGAAATAGGCAGATTGGTCATGGAGAGGCAGTACAAAGAAGACCCTGCACAGGACGAAGGGTGAAAAAAATAGACAGGACACAGAGATATATATAGAGAGAGGTAGTCAGAAGTGAGCTTCAGGGCTACAGGATTCTGAAGCTGAAGAAAGGGTGCAGCTACTGAGTTATTGCATGAAAGTAGGAGCGCACTGACGTGCTGTGTATGTCACAGACGCAGAGGAACTGGTGACGGGGGACGTGTGCGGCTCAGTGTACCGCCCCAGGATTGCTGAGAGATGGACAATGGGGACCTGAGTCAGTGTGTGATGGTTGACTACACGTGTCAGTGGGTGTCTCCTCCTTAAACGAAGTCTGAACAGGATAAGTTCATCAGGTTTAAATGGGCAGTATTTGGGGCTCAGAGTTTTATGGATCGTCTCTGGCTTTAACGTCTGATTTTAATGGATAATTATTTATTGGATTGTAATCTTCACTTCCTCTTGTTTTTATGGACTATGTATTTATTGAATGATGACACACTGCACTTTGTTTTGAACAGTGTTTGTTTTGATTGTTTTAAATAAAAGCACTTTGGCACCTTTATGCACCTACCCCTTGTCTGGCTGTATGTGTCCTCATCTGCTAGGCTCATCCTATGGTTAGGTTACAGACGGTGGTGGGTTCAAGAGGCTCCCTAGAGCAACTGGGAGTGTGGAGCAGACTCACACCATCACACTGCACCCTTGTTGCTTCTTTCTTCTTTAAGTCCAAAGCAAAGTGAAGAATGTGTGTCTTATGGCACTGATAGTTGAGTGCTAAAATTAAATTATAGCCCTAAAAGACAGTGAGGTTTGCCCAAATTTTTGTTGGAAAAGGAGATTTTAATTCTGACATTTACAGCTGTTTGGTAAGAGTTATATATGACACGCATGGCTTTAAGGCCAAATCACATTAGACGACTTTTCCAGTAAATTTCAGTTGTAGCCTACGTTTATATCACTTCAGTGAGATGAATGCAGTTGGCGGCACACTCCTGTGAAGCATTGTTGCATAATGTGACATATCCAGCCATCACTCCAACTAGTTCATGACTTGCTCTGATAAAATCAAACAGGTTTGTTTTTGTCTTTAGTCATAATACTGGGCTTGTGCGCATGAGAGCAGGCAACCAATGGATGCTCATCCGGGCATATTATGCATAGAATGCATGATGAGGAATAAGGAAAATGGGGGTATTTGACCTCACAAGCAGAAGAGAAGTTCATTTGTTGGATGTCTTATGTTTTACATACCACGATGGAATGGGAAAAAGAAAAAAGAGCCGAAACGGAGACTGAACTGCCATTCCTGTTAACTCCTTCTGATAGCGCCAGCTCCATCAGGATGCATATTATTGGCTGTCACAAAAAGGGGAAAATACAGTTGTGCAGGATGGTTGTTGTGAAATCGCTAAATGTGAGATGTCCAGGGATCTTCAGTTGTTTAAACTGACATGGTCCAGCAATGAGATAAGTGGACTCTGTGAAATGTCTAACTGATGGTCTTTGGACATCTGAATTGGAATGAATCGAATAGAACTGAATCCTTTGCTTCCTCTTTGGGGAAGGATGATGTGTGTTTTTGGTCAGCTTTCACACTTGAAAGAAAAATCAGTGGATGTTTGAAAACAGATCTTGACCCCTAAATGCTCTGGGATAAATTTAGCACACCCAGAAGCATGTTCTTTTTAACTCTAGAATTTTCTTTCATGGGTGAACGCTAAACATTAATATGAATTGTACATATTTGACCTTAATCTTAACTCTTCATGCAGAGGACTATTTGAATATATCTAGTGCAGCCTGTATGGTAATAGTCACAGAATCTGCACTATAAAATCCATAAGCAACTAGCCATCCAGCTCATTCAAAGATAAATGTTAGCTTAAGGAGGAAAGCGATGTCCACATAAGATCTGCAGTGAGGTGCAAAAAAATGGTCTGTGTGTGCCTTTGCAGTAAAACAATAAAATGGTTGTGTTTATTTGCTGAACAGTGAGTGGTCACACAACTTTATGATCTAGTGTCGCCTTTTTTATTGCTCTGCACATATTCACAGTTGTATGTGAATGGTAGCCGAATTGTGGTGACTGAAACAAGTAGACTTGTTTGAAACTGAGCACAACTGACATTCATTCTATCAGTGAGTTAAGATTGAGGCATTGATGATGGACCTTGTGTGAGGTGCTAAAATCATAACATAAGAGAACAAATCAATTTAATTCAGTTCAGGCTGTTGTGAGGCTATGCAAAAAACAGCCTTGGACAGTCCATTGTGGGACCCAAATCGAACATGCAAGACTTCCAAAACCATCAATTTGTCTAAAGCCATCAAGGAAAAGGTGATCTGAGGATGGTTATATGGAAGTCAGATGAGCTAGAATTTGAAGAAAGTTAACTGAGAGCTGTTAGAATAAAGTTCTGAAGAAAGATGGTGGAAATGGCTGAATGGGTGAGTGTGGTACCTATTAAACTTCTGAGAGCATTCAACAAAATCTGAATCATTGGACAAAATGAAACATTTTTTTAGACTTTAAAAGTTTCATTATCAAGGTAGAGATGTGAATTTCAAGAGAATATCCTATTGTTGATCTTCATACCGTTTCTCCATTTAATTTTCTCAAAGGTGCCATCTTTACACGGTATGCTGAGATCACCTTCTATCCAGGGAATGAAAAGCTTAGAGTAACCCAGGAAGTGAAGGGACTAGATGCCGAAAATCACCTCACTGTCCATACCCAGATTCATGGACATGTTCCTTTTGTACCTCCGGGTGCCACTGTGCAGATTGAACCATTCAAGGAAATTTATCACTATCATCCATCAGGTATGCATCGTTTTTAAATCATACCCTACTTTTGTTGTCAAGAATCATTAAAAAAAATGAATCAATTAAATAATCTGAAGCAATCCTATCAGAAGCTTCAAGCAAAATGTGTCCTTCCTATAAAACTGTAAACCAGAAGTATATAAAATAAAATGGATTCACTCTACAAGTAACACTGGTTATGTTTGAAGCCCACCCAGTGTCGCTCTTAGTATTTATGCAGGTGTCCTAAAGGTAACCTGCACTCGCTTGTAGTAACTTTCCAAGGCCTTAATTTGGCTAGGCTGTTGTTGTCATGATTTCATTAACAATCATCATGTGAAAGTTTTACCTTCAATCCGTGTCTTCATCCCTTTTGTTTTTGCATTGAATGTTGAGAACATTATCATCCCTCTATTTTGTTTTATTAGTATGACAGCATTGCTGTTTTCTGTCCACTGGAATATTAAAAACATTGACAAGACCAGTTAGAAGAGGAGGACATTTCAGTGGAAGAAAGTCTGTTATCATGTCTCTACTATTTTCTTCTAGTGGTGACATCGACATCAACTCAAGAGTACAAAGTGATATCTGCAGGAGGCCACTCAGAGACGTTTTCATACCGCATCAGCCAGAACATTTCATATCATGATTGTCGTCACGCACCAAAAACAGTTCCTGATGCCCAACAGCTTCGTTTGGAGCGTGTCTTTGTTTTGTACAGTAAGGATGAGCAAGTGCTGCGATATGCTATCACCAACCAGATTGGACCCGTTGGAGGTGAGTGTTGCACTTTGTCTCAGGTGTTGTAGTTAGGAGCCCTAGAGGACTTGTCGTTATCAATGTTTAGAGTGTCCTCAGAAGCCATTAAGAAGGCTAACAGTGTGTTAGGTTATTGTAGCACCCTGATATGTGTAGTGCAAGTCAAAGGAGGTTATGCTGAAGTTTATAACACACTTTGGAGGCCTCTCCTGGAGTACTGTGTACAGTTTTGGACTCCTGGCTACAAAGCAGTGATAGGAAATTCCAGAGAAGAGTGACTGAGCTAATTCCAGGACTGAAGAGGATGAGTTATGAGGAAAGATTAAAAAAGCTGAGCCATTTTAGTTTAAGCAAAAGAAGATCAAGAGGAGACATTATTGAAGAGTTTAAAATTATAAAGAAAATTAGTACAACGATTTGAGACTTATTTTAAAATGAGTTCATCAAGAACATTGTTAAGGGTAAATTTTGCACAAACTTTAGGAAGGTTTTCTTCACGCAGGGGATCATACACACATGGAATAAGTAACCAAGTACTTTAGGGACCTTCAAAACTCGAATGATATTATTTTGGAAGAAGTAAGTGGATAGCACTGGTGGGCTTTGTTTGGCTGAATGGCCTGTCCTTGTCTCGATTTTTGTAATGTTGTAATGTTCATCAGTGTCTGTTATAGACTCTTCTTCAATTCTGTTCATGTAAGTATGTATATATGTGAATTCTTTTTCTCAAATGATACGTTATGTTCACTCTTACACCCTATAGAAGCTAATTTATGTGCTGAGACATTATTATTACATATGTAATAATAGTGGCTTGAGAAGAGGTTGTTGCCAATCTATGTACAATATTAAGTCTAAACCCAAAGGGATTCCGATAATGTTATTTACTTGTGGTAGGAAAGGACAAGCTGTGTTGGAACAAATGGCCTCTTTCCATAAGAACTCTCCTAAAGTTTTAGTGTTTTCGTCATTCTGCTGCAACATTAACACATCTTTTATGGCAGTTTACTTTAGCATGCTATATTGCACAATACACTAGCTGTTTTCTTTTTCTTTAAAATAAACTGATTTGGGTGTCCATTAAGGAGGTTTCTTGCTTTGTTCCCTTCAAGTTGAACTAGTCAGTGTTATTTCTTCCTGTATTCATCTTATATGCTCAAGTGGCCACTTGGACCAAGTTGGTCCTGGGAGATGTTTCTGAGTCTGTTACACTTGTGGTTGTGTGTTCTCCTCACCTTAATCTGCTCTCAACTGTCCTAATGGACAGTTGTGTTTCCATTTTGTTTTTTGTTTTCAACGTGTTGCTTCCTCTAATAGTTATTATATTTCCTAAATTAGTCCCATGTGTGCAAGCATAGTGGATTCTGTTCTGGTGTTAACATGAGAATTACACAGAGGGCTGTAGAAACATGCCAATAGCTCTCTGACATCCTGGAGTGTACCGCAGCAAATTTCATTAAGAAGCTTTGGCCATGGAGTCAGAATGATAGGGTGGCTAAGGCACTGGACATTAACCCAGAAACTTGCTCTTTAATTTCCTGTTCACTGTGTGACCTGAGCAAATACTTTGTTTGTCCCCAAAAAAAAATTGTAAAAGCAGTTTTAATATATTCTTGCTGCAGGTAAACACCAACAGGGCAGTGGTGCCAGATGGCATATCAGGTCAGGTCGGCTCCTAAAGTCTTGCTTTAAGCAGCTCTCTCCGGTTTTTCATTTACTTTTTAACTGGTCCCTGACCTGTGTTGTTGTACCTGATCTGTGGAAACAGTCAATCATTACCCAGGTTCCTAAGGTCTCCAGGCCAAGCAGTCTGAATGACAACAGACCTGTAGCACTCAGCTCCATTCCAATGAAATGCTTTGAACATTTTAATGACAGAGACAAAGTCTTTTCAAGATAGCCACCAATTTGCTTACTGAGCAAACAGAAGTGTGGAAGATGCTTTGTTGGTTATCTTACATCAAATCGACATCTTTCTTGATAAGACTGGTTCAGAGCAATATTTATGGATTTTTCTTCATCGTTCAATACTGATTAAGAAATTGAACCGTTTTAATGTTAACCTATTGTTACATTGTGAGTTCAGGACTTTCTTCTGAATTGTTCACAGACAGTCAGTGTACAGGACACTTTTTCAAAAGTCCTTCGTTCAGACCATTCCTTTTTACTTTGTGCACAAGTGACCAGTGACCTAACAATGACCACTGTTGCTTTATCAAGCATGCTGATAGGACAGATATCTGCAGAAGATGAAAGCCATTATTTAACTGAAATGGACTGTTTGATGCATTATGAACTATTGTACTCTGAATGCTAAAAAGACAAAAGAAGTGATATTTGACTTTAAAAGATGGAGTCGGCATGTTCACCCATCATTGATCTTGTGGAGAAGATATAAATAGTGGCTGAATATAAATATTTAGGAACTAGCCTAGGTGGATCTTGATGGGGTGATGGACTGAATGATCTCCTCCCTTTTGTCAAATATCTTATGTTCTTATTTATAACAGTCTTAATTTGAATACAAATACCAAAACAACACATTTTCTAAATGCAATTAATGCTACTACTGTCTATTTAAAGTGGACAGATCAAATCAAATCAAACTCTTTATTGTCATTGTAGCAATGAGACATTGTACAACGAAATTTAGGTGCAATTTTCCAAATGCAAAAATAAAATAAAAACAAAACACAATTACACAAGTTAAAACAAAAATTTTCCATTCATGCATAATGTCATATTGCACTTTTCCCATAGCCAATGTTGACTTAGAGGTGCATTGTAAACATGAGAGTGTATTGTATTGTAAACATGAAGGTGCACTAGGTCAGACTGACCACTTAGCAGCATTCAGCATGGTGATGGCTGAAGGATAGAAACTGTTTCTCAGTCTATTTGTTTTAGTCTTTATGGATCTGAAATGTCTCCCTTGAAAGCAGGCGTTCAAACAATGCATGCCCTGGGTGTGATGGGTCCTGAAGAATTTTATTGACGTTCCTGAGACAACAGGAACTATGTAGTTCTTTTAGTGAGGGGAGAGGACAGGTGACTATCCACTGGGCGACCTTAATGACCCTGTGGAGCTCTTTACTCTGTGCTACTGTGCAGCTGGAGAACCACGCACAGAGAGAGTAGGCCAGGATGCTCTCTACTGTACAGCGGTAAAAGGACACCAGCAGCTTCTCAGGGATGTTGTTCTTCCTGAGAACCCTCAAGAAGTAAAGTCTGTTTTGAGCCTTCTTCACTACCTCAGCAGTGTGTGTCCATCAGGTCAAGTCCTCCCTAATGGTGACTCCCAAGAAGAGGAAATCTGGGACCCTCTCCATACAGTCCCCATTGATGATGAGTAGCTGGATGTTGTCTGCCTTCTTCCTGAAGTCCACGATGAGCTCCTTAGTCCTGGCTATATTTAAGAGCAAGTTGTTATTCCTACACCACATTGTCAGCCGCTCCACCTCATCCCTGTAGGCAGACTTATCTCCCCCAGAGATGAGCCCTACTACCGTGGTATCATCTGCAAACTTAACAATGGTGTTATTATGGTGGGCAGGAACGCAATCGTGGGTATCGAGGGTATAGAGCAAGGGACTCAGCTCACAGCCCTGTGGAGAGCCAGTGCTGAGGCTGATGGGTGTGGAGAAGTAGGGGCCCACTCTAACTCTCTGAGTGTGATCACTCAAGATGTCCTTGATCCAAAGGCAGGTGGAGTGTGGAAGTCCTATGTCTGACAGTTTGGTCACCAGTCTGTGGGGTAAGATGGTATTAAAGGCAGAGCTAAAGTCTATGAAGAGCAGCTGTGTGTAGCTCCCCTGCTGCTTCAGATGGGACAGAACAGCATGGAGAACACTGGCCACAGCGTCCTCCGTAGACCTGTTTGCTCTGTAGGCAAACTGGTGCGGATCAAGCATGGGAGGAATGAATGACATGATCTGCTTCCTGATGAGCTTCTCGAAGCACTTCATAACCACAGGGGTCAGTGCAACTGGCCTGTAGTCATTAAGACTGGTGATGGTCTGTTTCTTAGCCAGTGGTACTATGACAGAAATTTCAGGCAGGATGGCACAGTGGACTGAGACAGAGACTGGTTGAATATCCTGGTGAAGACCCCAGCCAGTTGGTCTGCACAGTCTTTCAGCACACGTCCTGAGATGCCATCAGGTCCAGCTGCCTTCCGTGGGTTGACAGCCCGTAGCGTGCGTCTCACTTTGTGCTCTCCCACTGTGAAGATGGGGCTGTTGTTGGTTTCTGGATGGGGTCTGGCTGTCTCTGGTGGATCCACTTCAAACCAGGCAAAGTAGTGGTTCAGTTCCTCAGACAGCGATAAATCAACTCCCACAGCTCCGGGACTGGTCTTGTAGTTGGTCATATGCTGGACACCCATCCACACGCCTGCTGTTGTTGCTGTCCAGGTGTTCCTCGATCTTACTTTTATAATCTAACTTGGCCACTCGGATGCCCCTCTTTAGGCTGGCATGGGCTGTGCTGTAGAGGACCTTGTCACCAGACCTGAAGGCAGTGCTCCTCTCTTTCAGCAGCCTCCGGACCTCTGATTGGGGTTGTCCCAGATACATATATCCACTGTGACAATGTCTGTGCAGTTCTTAATATAACACAGTACACTGTCACTAAACACTTCAAGGTCTGGGTGTTCAAAGATGTCCCAGTTGGTCCGACTGAAACAGTCCCGCAGCTGCAGAGATGCTCCATCTTGCCAAGTTTTAACTGTCCTTGTGCTGTTAGGGACAGTTTTCCTGAGTGGGATGTATGCCAGAATTAAAAACAGTGACATGTGGTCAGAGTGGCCCAGGTGTGGTAGTGATGTAGCCCTGTAGCCCTGTTTAATGTTTGTGAAGACTTTATCCAAAGTATTAGCTCCTCTGGTAGCAGACTTGATGTGCTGATGGAATTTAGGAAGCACAGGTTTTAAATCCACATGATTAAAGTCCCCAGCAACGATATACACAGCACCAAGGTGCTTGGTCAGCTGACCTCTAATATTGAGGTGTAAAAGTTCGATAGTGGAGTTTGTATTAGCTATAAACAGCAGTAATCATGACCACAGTAAACTCTCTAGGGAGATATATGGGTCTGCATCTAGCAGTCCCATACTCCAGGTTCGGGGAGCTTATTTGTACACCAGTTGTTATTTATGTACACACACAGCCCCTCTCCTGTGCTCTTACCGGAGTCACTGGTCGTCTCATGGCGCTGTGCAGTGTAGCCTGTTAGCTGGATAACAGAGTCCAGGATCAATGAGTGAAGTCAGGATTCCGTGATCAACATAATGCAATTGTTCTTTACGATGTTATTTGTTGCCACCTGTAGCCTCAGTTCATCGATTTTGTTGATGAGAGATCTGGCATTAGTGAGGAAAACACTGGGGAGCAGTGGTTTAACAGGCTGCCTATGTAACCTTGCTCATGCGCCAGCCCTGCAGCCTCGCTTTTTGTTTTCTCTCTCTGCGCCGCCTACGTCGCGTGCCCGCAGGGATGATAATCCACGGAAAGCCAGGACTCATCGCTATGTCTGCCGGAATGTCTTGGGAGTGGAGAAACTCTGATGAAATAATCACCTCGCTGCACACTCCAATTTGAGAAGTTTCTGTCAGCTATATATGTTGTCAGCTCGACAAGATGCAGGTAAAACAAGTCCTTTTACCACAGTGAGATTCAGTCTGTTAACAAGTTTAGTCTCATTGCCTGGTCTAGTGGTCTTCTTCTTCCTCTTCATCTTTTCCAGCTTCGATGTGGGTTTGATGTGCTTGATCAACCATTTCCAAACAGCGCTGTCCTGCACCTTCTCTCCAGTCAAGCCCTTTTCCTTCAGATCTTCTTTTACTTTATCCATCCTCCTCTGCTTTGGCCTCCCTGGCTTTCTCTTCCCCTGTACTTCCATGCCCATCATTCTTTTGCTACATTTTCGTTGTATCTCCTCATCACATGATCAAGCTACTTTTCAGTACCTTCTTAGATACTGTATCTGTCACACTTTTGTTGTACCTCTGATTGTCTCATTTCTTATTTTGTCCTTTTTGTAACTACTCACATCCATCTCAACGTTCTCATTTCTGCCACATTCATCTTGTTCTCCTGTGTTCCCTTTTACTGTCCATGCCTCAGCTCTATCCATCATTGCAGGTCTTACCTCTGTCTTAAAATCCTTGCCTTTAACCTTTGCCTTAATTCCTTAATCACACAAAACTCCAATTGTTCCATCCCCAATGCACTCTGTGGGTTATCTCTGCATCTAGTTTTCTATCTTGGGCTACCACTGATCCTGGATGTTTAAATGTTTACATAATATTTAAACTCTTTTCAGTAGCTCTCACTGCAGGCTAACTTCTGCATCCTGATCAACATTAAACCTAATTTTTTATCATCTTTCTATTTATCTTCAACCCTATATCTTCCAAAACCCGCAACACAACACAATATCATTAGGAAAAAGCCTGCGCCAGGGGGGTTGAACTTTTATCTCTTGACTCAACACATCCATAACCGGCCTGCTTTAAACGTCTGACAAACCAAAATTGAATAAAGCTCCAGCAGTTTACCAAACATGCCTCTAAAGTTATTGGGGCTGACACAGATGATGGCAGACACCCACTGCACGTAGAACTCAACTTCACTAAGTCAGGGAGAACAGCTGCTTGGAACACCCACACAAATCACTCCAGAAATTCCTTTCCACTGCAGTGCTATACAGTCTTTTTTAATAAGGAAAAGCACAGATAATAATGTTTGTTTTGGCTTGTATCATGTACCTATTTTAGGTAAAATGTACCACCAAAATTATTGAAGTCGTTTTAAACAAAAAAATCTAAACCAATTGCGTTTCAAAATGTCAACATTAGCACATGTATTTTCATCTCCTCTGCAACCTTTTTGTTCAAAAGCATGGCATGACTTATTCTGGAGCAGAGCGTGGAATGGGTGGTGTGGCTGGAGAGCACTCAAGCAGCAAGCACTTCAGAGGCAGTGTTAAAATCCACTGGCCTGGGTATGTGGCCACTGGCAGGCCTCTGGCTTGTATCGGTTTACGGATTTGGGGAAGAGACTGCATATTGGCCTACCGCTGACCCCGCGATTTGTGGTGGAACCAGCAGCATCAGTTGCACAAGACGGATGAAAGGGCATGGGGCCTCATGGAAGACTTGGCGCTGGTAGGGAGTGATTGAGGAAGGAGGCAGTGGTTTGGGCCCTTCGAGAGCAATATTCCTTAATTTCCACCACAAAAATTTAAAACATCTCCAAAACCTCATTTTAGTGAGCTTTGTGCTTTTTAGTTGTGAAGGCACATATGCAACAAATTTTAGGGGCAAATTTGCAAAATTGCATATGAAACAAAACTCTGCTGTTTCATCACTATTGATGACATGTTATACAGTATGTTAGTTGGGCATGAAAGTAAGAATTTCACAGTGTTCAATACACGTGGCAATATCAATACTACTACTAATATTACTATTACTTCTAATAATAATAATAATAATAATATTCCAGTAATCAGGTTAGAGACTATCTCATGTAGGGAGAGCTGATTCACAGAGTATTTAGAGACTACAAATAGATGTATGCAGATTTTGCTGGCAGCCACTCATGCCAGCAAATTCAGCAGAATGTGCCGAGCTGCACACTTTTTGAGAGCTTTACATGCCTTAAAATTATTCACGGCGTGGAGCGCAGATGGAGTTAATTTGCATAACATTTGGAGAATGTGTGTAAGTGACGCAGAACTGCTGTTGGCTTTGCAGACCTCTCCCTGGCTAGCCATTCTTTGGTTGTGTTTTGTGTGTCGCTGCTTTTGGGATAATCATGTGTTCATATTAGGACTATTTGCAGCAAATTGAGAATTCTTGAACCTTGGCACCAATTACAGATTGTAAGCTAAAAGAAGATAAAACACAATTGTGTTACGTGTAGACACTGCATCAAGAGTGCTACATTAACCTGAATGAAAGGGTTGAATTGGGAGCCCTGCTGTGTTAGGTCCACATGTGTAAAACGAGGGTTGACTGCAAATCCTAGGAGGACTTTTGGGACTCAAAAGGAGATTGGTGTTCATCTTAAGTAGTTGTTAGAGTATTTCTTTCATATGCAATACATAGAAACTAATTATCTAAATTCAGACTACTAGCCAACCCGCGGCGTAGCATACTCCGCATAATCAGGCCGCTTGTTAAATGATTTTTAAGCACAGAGGAAAAAATAAACATTTGAAAAATCCGTAATTTAATAAACCACCAAGAAAAGTAACATTGCAACAATGCACGCTACAAACCAACATACAACTGTCCGTGACTGAAAACTGGAGGAGCGCCATCGCGCTTTCTGCTTACAAAGCGAAGGACGGGGTTGAACGGCGCTCGTTCAGTATGCACTGCCCGCTTATGTGCCCGCCTCCAACTCCCTACCTGAGTCACTTTCGTCTGTGTACAGTCCACACGCACCTGTGAGTCACGTTGACTGTTAATTTTCCAAACACCGCCTCAGTCGGTTTCCACGTTGATTTTTCATTGTTCTTTGCGGTTCCAGCTGCTTTTTTTTATATATAATCCACCAAGTCACCCGACCATGGGGGGCTTTACAAAGGGCAGGGACGTAATCAATGCGAGCGTATGACCCGCACGTACTGGGAATTTCTCGTTCGTGGGGAACAATTGGAAGCCACGGTCTCCATCACGAATGGAGTTCAACGGCTTACCCACGCCACCCCGTGCCGGGTAGACACACATTGATCCATTCAGTGTAGCGCGCGTGCAGTACCGGACATACAAGTGCATCACAGACCTGTTAATGCTCAATCTCACGTGGCTGAAAGCCACTTGTCCCTCTAAGAATTTGGACGCCGACCGCTGTTGGGTCGTGTAACTATTTAGCAGGCGGAGTCTCGCTCGTTTTGGAAATAACCAGCCAAATCGCTCCACCAACTAAGAACTGCCATGCACCACCACCCACAGAATCGAGAAAGAGCTATCAATCTGTCAATCCTGTCAATCCTGTCCGTGTCCGGGCCGGGTGAGGTTTCCTGTGTTGAGTCAAATGAAGCGAAAGGCTCCACACCTGGTGGTGCCCTTCCATCAATTCCTTTAAGTTTCAGCTTTGTAACCATACTCCCCCCTGAACCCAAAGACTTTGGTTACCCGGTTGGCCCGGCGGTCATGGGAATGACGCCGGATCGCCTGTTGCGGGCCTGCATTGGTGAAGCAGGTGAGATGGTAATGAAACAGAGGCACAGGGCTTATTGGTTTTTAAAGACTGCTTCCTTCATTGGGTTTTAACCAATGCACGGAACGAACCAACACATAATCGTCCGTGCGGCGCTCAGAGTGGAACGGGAGGAGAGGAGAAGGACATCCACTCCGCTCCCTCCGTCATGCTAGTCTGCTGATTTCTTGTTCACTATACACTGCCTGCTCATATGCCCACCTCCAACTCGTCACTCGAGTCGTTGTCGTCTTTGTACAGTCCAGATGCACCTGTGACTCACGTAGACTTTTCATTGCTCTGTGCGGTTTTGGCTGCCTTTCTATATATAATCCACCAAGACACCCGACCACGGTGGGAGGGGGGTGTATACAAAGTGCAGGAGTATCTAAGAAGACGCATGTTTGTCGAGATGAATTGCTGTATGTAGTGTAAAACAGTTTGCTATAGTGCACGCGGTCGTGCGTTGTAACCGAAATCTCGTTTTTTAAAGACTGCTCACTTCATTGTGTTTTAACCTCAGTTGTAAAGGAACGTTTTAAGGATCCCATGGGATACCCCTTTTTAAACTCCGCATATGGCGATTCACCTCCGCGAGAAACATGCCTCTATTAACAGTCAACTTGGGTCGGAGCTGCATGTGACCTCTACGACAGACGAATATAAATGACGCCGGTTTTTCTGTGTTGTCGCGTCCGAGTTGGTGGGCGTGGCTCTGTGAGTTGTCGTCGTATCCAATGGTCTTGGAGTTGGTGGGCGTGGCTCCTTCCTGCGCGCCATAGGTGTCTCACTTGTCGGCGGCTTAGTGCATCCACGCCCCTTCCAGCGTGCTTTCCATGGTTGTCTTGCCTTAGTGAATTATATATATAGATTCTGCCTTGCGGAATGGCTACTTAGAGTTGACATGTTTTTATTAAGCTGGTAATAATAGACCCAAAGGCGCACATGACATGCCTCGTATTTTCCCATAAATTAATCTCCCGCTTTGCAGGTACAGAATTTGGAACTGCCGTCACCTTCTTACCAAACTACCATCACTGACAGACTACAAGATGATGTTAGTTATAGCGAGGGAAAGAATGGTGATAGAAATAAAAAAGAAACAAAAAAACTGAAAAAGTCCTGGATGGGTTGCTTTGCAATAAGTAATCTTTGGGTAGAATAAAGAACGGGCCCTGCATGGCTGCTGGACATGGGGATCACTTTTAAGCTCCCTGACTAGATGCCTGTAAAGCAACTTCCCATCTTCTTCTCTCTTTGAGCTGGTATCTGAAGAAGTAGACTCTCCTGCCCAATTCGGCAACTGCTTGCTGTTGTTTGTTGCTGAAATGTCTATTTGAATGAGCAGATCTGGGAGAAGGTTTTTAAATTATCTTCTTACATGACAACACCCTACATAGTAGTAGGCACTAATCAACCTTTCACATCCTAATCTGCCTATTATTTAACACAACTAGTACATTAGTTGCCAAATGTTTTTATTTTCTTGTTTCTTTAGTCCAGTCACTTTCATAACAATGCATCTATCTGCTTGTTTCTCAGTGAGTAGTGAACCCTGTAAAAAGGCTCTCTCTGATTCTGTCCTGTGGTTGAGGATGTAGTGTCATGCTGCATCCCCTAATTAGTTATTTTTTTCAGAATGGTTTAATATTTTATTAACTTTCTGTGGACAGACGTGGTGGGTTTCCTGGAGGGTCAGAATAGGCATGTTAGTCATGCATTTATTTTTCTTACCATCCTAGTTTTGTCCAATCTTCCAAAACCTCCCCCTAGAACGAGGTAGGGTGACCCACATGGTGTTCTGCCTTCTCACAGGCTCAGTTCTCTCTGTCTATTTTGTGCTGCACTTTCTCTCCGTCATCGAGTCTTGTCCTCTCTCACGTAATGACTCCAGACTCATTGGCATGTTGTTAAATATTAAAGAAGTCCCTTCCAACCTGCTGAGAATTAGGTGTTGTACTTCCAAAAGTGTTGTTCTCCTACAGAGAGCTACTGCCAGCCATTGATTCACATAAAAACTGTGATGTACCTCCTTGTAAAGTCCCTGGGACATTCATAAGAGAAAAGAACAAGCATTTCACGCCTGTCGTCTTTCATCTGGTGTGAGCTGCTTAGAAACTGCCTGTCTATCTTTACATGTTTAACTGATTTATCATAAACACCCCGTCAGTAAGGATGACATTTCTTATAAAAGATGTGCTGTGGTATCATACATCAACAAATGCGAATGCAAATTGACCATGCCTTTAACTCGCTAGTGTTTTCACTTCACTGGGCTCAGGTTCTAGCAGGAGGTAATCAGTGATAGTTGTGGATATGTAATGATTTTTTCTCTACATTTGTGTTTTGCAATATTGCTGTGGGGGAGTGAATGGCATTCCTGTTACCGTCGTCTCCCGGAATTCCTCACCACGATAAGACATTACTCCTTGGATAGCTGGCTGTTGCAGATGTGAACATCTTGTGCAGCCTGATAGCTCTCACACATCCTTGCCAATTATTATGTCCATCTGCGCTGCCCAGCTTCATATAGCAATGGTGTGCTTTATTTCTGAGATGTTCATGTGCACAGATGACAGATTTACAGTAAAATAGCTGCCTAATGATGTAATGGGAATCCAGCCTATCCAATCTTCAGCAAATATGTAGCGGATACCAATTGTTGAGAGGCAGAGACAGATTAACAGCAGGGAGAAATGTTGGCATTTTTCCATGGGTCAGTTCCTCACTGCCAAATGTATACTCGCTGGGCATCATTTTTACAGGTGGAGACAAGTGCTTTTGATTTCTGCAAGTCATGCCATTGAATTTATCATCCCATTGAATTTTCTTATATTTGAATGAGACAGAAACTTATTTGTCTCGTATTTTGTATTGTAGTCATATGTGTTTTCACAAGATGGACCCATTCATAGTGGCACAATGGCAGAGTGGTTAACTCTGTTGCTTCACAGTCTCAGGGAGGTGAGCTGAATTCCTTGCCCAAGAAGGGCTTGGTTCTTCTCCTTGTGTTCTTTTGCTCTTTTTAACAGGATACACCAGTTATATCCAATAAGAAAGACAGATAAAAGTGCCTGTAACATATAAGAAAAAAAACAAGATGAAAATTGAAGAGCTGTATCCATTCATGTTCACCATTTCTTATTATATACTTCAATTCTATAACCTCCATAAAGAGTGTAGGCCTATTTTTGTTCAAATTTGGCTGAACTACATGCCATTACATCCTCAAGCCCACTAATCCAAATTATGGTCATGGAGGGCTGGAGGCTATCAAAGCAACACTTGGTACAAGACAAGAACCAGCCTTGGATGCCAGTCCATCACAGGTCCTTTGCATGGCAGACTTTTACAATCAAGATGGAATTCCTCTGAATTTAGAGAAGCATTACTGTCTGTATATACACACGTACACACAAACATATTCATCCTTTTGAACAATCCTCAATGATTCCTCTTCTGTTTTAGCCTGAAAATTCACCTAGCTAGTATGAATAATAAATATTATGATTTGTGATTTTGCTAGCTTCTTCTTCTTGATGTCATGCTGTTTATATGGGCCTTTACAGAATAAGTATGCTTAGACATTCTAAAATCCCTTCTTCTGTGTCCAGTTTTCTAATGATTCCCCTAAACTGTTTTTTTGTTTAACTTTATTCATGATTTGTTAGTTGATATGGAATGGTGACATACAGTGCCGGCACATAAAATAATGGCACCTGAGGCAAGATAGGCTACATGATTATTGCCCATCTAACCCTGCCCTGTCTTTACTAGTCATGAGATAATACACTTAATCCACATATCATATGTTTTGCTTTACAGGCTTACAATACAGTAAATTCTCTGAAGATCTCACAAAATATATATATAATTTTGGAAAAAATATGCAACAATGAAAAAGATTAACTTTAAAAAAAATTAAACACAAAATAGGCATTAAAAACAATACAAATGTATGAAATGAATGAGAATGAGAAATGAAACTCTAGCTTAACTTTCCTTCTGCACAAGTTAACTCTGCTGTTTCAAACTCAGCCCTGCAAGCTAACAGGCACCTGCTGTTTTTAACTAAACACGCACAGTACTATCTTAAGGGACCTTTAACTGGTAAAAGTTTACTAAATCCATCCATCCATCCATTATCCAACCTGCTATATCCTAACTACAGGGTCACGGGGGTCGGCTGGAGACAATCTTAGCTAACACAGGGCACAAGGCAGGAAAAAAACCCCGGGCAGGGTGCCAGCCCACCGCAGAATTTTACTAAATCACATAATCAATATATATACAATGCTATCCATCCATTTTCCAACCCGTTAATCCGAACACAGGGTCACAGGGGTCTGCTGGAGCCAATCCCAGCCAACACGGGGCATAAGGCAGGAAGCTAAACCACCGCAGGACACACACGACCACACACCAAGCACAATTTAGAATCGCCAATCCACCTAACCTGCATGTCTTTGGACTGTGGGAGGAAACCAGAATACCCGGAGGAAACCCACGCAGACATGGGGAGAACATGCAAACTCCATGCAGGGAGGACCCGGGAAATGAACCCAGGTCTCCTAACTGCGAGGCAGCAGCGCTACCAGTGCACCACCGTGCCGCCCTATACAATGCTATAACATGCATAATTAATAATTCACTAACAATGATGATGATTATTATTATTATTAAGGAGAAGAAAAAGAAGAATGGTAATAATAATCCTCAAACTGGTGTATCTTAGAAGACACAGATGTGGCAATGTAAAATTAAATGTTCAACACAACAACAGGATTGCAACTGTAGACTTTGAATGCATTGCTAAAAGCTGATTTAATTCAAAGTGTGTCTCTGAAATGGGCTTATATTAAAACATCTGCTGAAGCACTGCAAAAACTGTCCTCTGTTCTTCACCACAATCAATGACTTGATTATTATACTTTCACATTTCCTCTTGGCATACTAAAATTCTCTATAGTCACTCACATGCTGGAAAATCTGATGCAGTATATTGAATGGATGTTGATATCATGCTCTTTAAATACAATAGCAATGCTATGTTAAACAGGAATTATGGGTAAATGTTTAGAGATAATAATTATACTTTAATTTTTTAGTGATTTTTTTAATTATATTAGGCTAGTCAATGTAATTAAAGAGCCTTAATAGAACATAAGAACATAAGAAATTTGACAAGAGAGGGGAGACAATTCAGTCATTGTTCAAATTGCCTAGTCCTGAAACATAAACCCTGAGCTCCTTAACATGAGGCAGCAGCGCTAGCATTGTGCCACTGTGTTGCCCTAATGTAATCAATATGGTTATAGTTTGTGGGGCTGAATAGTAAAATTCTAATTGTAATGTCACCATCACTATAAGTTACCTAGTAGGCTGGGTAAATGGAGAGCTGTCCCCAGCACTTGTTTATATCGCCATTTAAAGTCAGTATATTTTTCACATTTGTTCCTTTTGGGAAAACATGAAATGCAATGGCAATGCTCCAATTTGTGACTTGTTTTCTGCAATGTCTTGCTTCAAACACATATTTTACCATGAAAGTCTTGTAGACAGATTTGGCAATGATGATTCATCCATCTTTGGGCACTTTCCAGTGTCAGCTGACAAATTTGCAGGTGTCCTGCACTATAAACAATTCATGTATGTTATATTCTTCTTTGTCTATTAGGTTGCGCCTATCAAAGAATTTTTTTTTTATTAATTTTGCAGATTCATGACCAATATCATTACACAGTCAAATGAGATTTGAACCTCTTGCAAAATTCATTTGAACAGTCAAACAAAAAAAAAAAAATCAAATATGAGCCAAAAAGCAGAACTGAGTCACACTGAACGTAGCCCCATTAGGCTGTAGCAATATGTGGAGTCAAATACAGCTGGTATGAATTTTTCAAGTCATTTTTACCATCACAACTTTTCTGTAGGACTGCTCTAGGACTGGAGTAGACGGCACCTATGGCTATATGTAAAAATCAAGAAAATGGAACAACAATGCCATGGAGTGACATGCACATTAGAAATGGGCATGTGCCGTTTTGATTCTTCGATGCTCACAGTGTTGTGATGAACTATGTACGCTATGTGAAACTTGAAACTTTTTAGATGAAAATGTTTTTCACAGTTTTTAAAGGATGTCTAAGGCCCTGGATGTGTATGTAGCCCTGATTGGTGCTAACAATCAAGCAAAAGACACAAGATGTCCAAATTTTTCCTGTAAATCTTGTGGGCTGATTTATTTTATTTTTCATTGGGATATGTGCATTGAGTTGAATGTGTATACAGCAAGGGTATGAGTTGGACTTTAACCAAAGTTAACATGATAAGCTCTGGATTCCTCCACCCCCATCTTGGTAAGAGAGGGTTCATAAGGTTGATAAATGGACTTGGGGGAAAGAGCAAAAGGTCTATGAATATCAGAGACTGTGATTAGAGCCTCCATCCTTCATGGCATAATGCACTTCTTTTTCATCTTTAGCTCCCAACTGACCACCATTATGTCCAATGTATTTGTTGCTTTGATGACAGGGACTTGTTTATCACGGATATTTTAGTTTGTGATTGTTTTCCCACCACCATGGCTCCACTGCCCACCCCCATCCCAGATGGCTGAATGTCTTGTCTAGGCAAAATAGCTTTCCCAGATCAAATGTGTTCCTGACATGTGTTTAAACAACCCAGTCATGCTGTTGGTCGCGGTAGTGGGGGCTGGGGGTGGTAGTTGGTTTGCCACAACTATTGGTTGAATCACCATCTCTTAAAGCTGTGAAACCTTAAAGCTGTAATGCCCTTCCCACAGTCCAGGATGGACTTTGAAGTGCAGACATTGCAGTGTGTGAAATACGCCTGGGAGGCCTCAAAGAAAATTTCACATCTCCTGTCTTAAATTAAACGTATTCCACTCTTCACAGACAGTTGCTTAATTTTTTTCCCTTGTGGAGTTCTTTGAAATGAACAGGGGAAAGAAAAAAAAAAGCAAGCGTAATTAACATTGCTGTCTAGCAAAACACTCGGCTGCGGGACAGCCAAGCACCTCATCAGCATCAGCCTGGAAAAAGTGGAGGTTTTCAGAGCAAAGTGAAGACCAAATGAAGCTGTGATTGAGGATGCCTGGCTGTCCAAAAGTGGGGGGAGGTGTTGGTGAGAAAGGGCCGGCACAGCTGGAAACACCTGCTGTTTGCTGCCAATTGTTAAGAGGCCCCACAGACAAAGGGCAGGCTTTCCCTCTGTTTTTACGGAGCTGTTTCCAGGGCAGCCTGGTTGGCCCCCTGTGCTCAGTGAAAAGACAAGTGAGTTTATCATCTTTCAGGGCAACCTTAAACCTTTTCTTGTTTGCTTTGTTGCCTTAATTCTTTTGGCACCCGCCTCCTAGGGCTTCTCTGAAAGGTTCCTGACATGGTCAGCAGGTCACCTGCAATGGGCCAGCAAGAACTCCAGCGCTCATCAAACAAAAGCTCTTCTGGTCTGATAATCAGCTTAATTGACTCGTGGCCCAGGGGCAGGAAGTCAAACTGTTTAATGTTTGCCATAAAAGCTTGATTGTGGAAGGGGGTGGAGGCCGTAAGGGCAGGAATGTTTGTAATGCTGTTAGACTGTCTGCCGGTCATAAAAGCTCACACTGAAAGATGTTGAGGGGCATGCCGGCATGTTGGTGGCATGTTGGTGGCATTTACACATACATTAAAAAAAAAACAAGTTTCTTGTGAGGAATAAGCTTTTGGGCAACTGGATCCTTCTGTAAATAACATCTTTAGGGGGGTTATAGACTAACCTGGCTGTGTAAGTTGCAAGACAGAAAGCAGCCAGTCAGAAGGCCCACACACACACACACATACTCACGCTCACTCACAGTGCGGCCAACTTTAAACCACCAGGTTACGTCTCTGAGGATGTGGGACAAAGGAAAGCAAAGTTACAATAATAAGAAGACAGTCTCAGCTTAAGGTTCATAACAAAGCTGAGGGCCATCTTTTCATGAATTTAACGGAGACCTGTTTTTAATAAGGTGTGGTCCCCGGCCGGGACACCCAGGAGGACCGGAGGAGGGCTTGTGCCTCCTCCAGACCAAGAGGGGGCGTCCGCCCTGGTTATGTTGGGGGCCTCGGGTGAAGGGCTTGGCGGCGCCCCAGTGCCTGAATATCCCGGGAGCCCAGCACTTCTGCCAAACCAGGAAGTGCTGGGGGGAAGACGACAGGGGACACCCGGACGGCTTCCGGGTGCGCAGCCAGCACTTCCGCCACACTGGGGCATGGCTATGGAGGAATGCCGGGAAGCAGCTGGAGCCCATCCGGGTTCCCATTTAAGGGGCCGCCTCCCTCCAGTCAGAGGCGAGAGTCGGGTGGAAGAGGACAGAGCTGAGAGAGAGGACGGGAGGCGGCCAGGAAGGCATTTTGATTGTGAGGCCTGGACATTGGGGGAACGGTGCAAGAGGCACTGGGGAGTGCACTGTAAATAATTGACTTGTAAATAAAGGGTGTGTGGTGAACGTAAGATGTCCGTCTGCCTGTGTCCGGGTTCAAGTTCACAAAGGGAAATCTCTCCATTTTTATTTGATTACAATTTCAGGGTGATCAATTTTTTCCAAAAAAGATTCTCAACAAAATATTTCATGACATCTTTGCACTGTAGCATAATGTGGCTTCTGTTTTAACAGGGTAGATGGGACCCCTGTTCTCTTTTATGGGCTGCTGTTTCAGTGATGGTGCTGTATCTTCTTACCCTGTCTGGATAGCCTTCGGTACTGCATGAATGGGACTGAAAAATTGATGGTTGAATGAACTGATGTCTAAGAGGGTGGCACAATATTACAGCAGATAGTGTTACTGTCTCATGGTTTTCTTAGTCCCATCTACACTAATATGTGTTCACTTAAAAATGCAGACATTAGTCTCTGTTTTCGCCTTCCATCCACAGTACATTGGCACATCTTCAGCCCCTGAAAACAGAGACTTTTGAAAATCTTCCCCAGGGCCAAAACATTGTAATGTGAAGGGGCAAAAATGCTGATTTTCAAAAAAGCAGATTCCATTCTTGGCATCATTTGTTTGCACTTATTACATAAACCTTCCCTGATTGGATTGTGCTCATTACAACATCCTTTTCCCTGATTGGTCATACTCCCAACACAGCAGATGTAGAGTAGTTGCTTTCCATGGCCCTGTTGCTCACCTGTATGCATCAAAATTGTATTTTGTACAGTCTCAATGCTGCACACAAGCACAAAAAGCAAATATTTACAATTTTGCAATATATGCCGTGACCAGCATGCTTTGTACACACGGAGCTGGACAGTTTGACATCCGTGGCAGAGCAACGGGCACTGAGCAGGTTCCTGTCAATGATGGAAAATCCACTGCATCCACTGAACAGGATCATCTTCTGACAGAGGAGCAGCTTGAGTGACAGGGGTGTTATCTCATGAAAATGTTTTACAGAATCCACACAAATGGTGACCCCCCCTGGAGTTGTCTGCTGTGAGGTTTCTCTTATTTTTGCTGGTTTAGGGGTATGTGTCCTACTTTGCTTCATTTTTCAGAGTAGTGATAAGAATGGAGTCACTTTTGTATTTGATGTTTATAAAGCTTGGGGGATCCATCCTTACATTGAGTATCTCTATAAGTTATTATTCAAGTTCAGTTGTTTGTTCATTTGTGACATCTACCTTCCATTTTCTCCTTTTGGGTGACCTTGGCACACCCTCAGCCTTTGTTCAGTGTGTGAACAAACAAGTCAGTGAGCTAAAGAAACCCAAATCTTTAAACCCCAAACTCTGTTTCTGGCTAATACTGGAGGATGGAGACGTCGCAACATGCTTTACATGTGCTCATGCTAAGCCTTTTGACCACATTAAAAATTACAAGATAGAGATCTATTAATAAGGGAGCGATCAGTCTAACTTTTAAAAATAGATATGAAACAAGACTGTGGTGGGCTGGCGCCCTGCCCGGGGTTTGTTTCCTGCCTTGCCCCCTGTCTTGGCTGGGATTGGCTCCAGCAGACCCCCGTTACCCTGTAGTTAGGATATAGCAGGTTGGATGATGGATGGATATGAAACAAGATTGCCATAGAATTCTTTTTATAATATTTTTATAAGACAAGTTTTGTTCTGGTGATGTTTCCACTTTTCTCTCTGTGACCTCCCTCATTGCAGATATATTACTTTGCACTGGCCCAGTAGTAGACAGTGTACCCTGTAATGGCATCCCATTCATAGGTGGTTGAAACTTTCTTCTGTACACTTCTGGTGTGAAAAGGAGTGAGTCTGATTTGGACTTCTCATCGACTTCAGCTTGCTTGTATATTCACTTCTTGGCATTTTTGGTCTGTTGCTTTCAATTCTTGGTGTTTCTGAACTTTAGCCTGCTCTTTTCTCTGACACCCAAAGCTGCTTTTTGTTGTGTCATTTTACAAACGTGGCATAGCTGGCTCTATTAGTCTTTGCCCAGGTGGTTCTCACTTACTTCACTGATGCTGTCTTTGACCCAAACTGTGCCAAGTAAACAAAATATGGGAAGGCAATAGCAGCTGATTAGAGTGGTCAGCTGCACTCAAATGGAGGATAACTCCCTATTGGTAAAGCTCAGAAATATTTCATTGTGCACTTCTTCTTCTTCTTTTGGCTGCTCCCATTTGGGGTTTACCACAGCAGATCATCTTCTTACATATCTTTCTGTCCTCTGCATCTTGTTCTGTTACACCCATCACCTGCATGTCCTCTCTCACCACATCCATAAACCTTCGCTTAGGCCTTCCTCTTTTCCTCTTACCTGGTAGCTCTATCCTTAGCATCCTTCTCCCAATATACCCAGCATCTGTCCTCTGCACATGTCCAAACCCATGCAATCTCTCCTCTCTGACTTTGTCTCCCAACCGTCCAACTTGAGCTGACCCTCTAATGTACTCATTTCTAATCCTATCCATCCTTGTCACACCCAGTGCAAATCTTAGCATCTTTAACTCTGCCACCTCCAGTTCTGTCTCCTGCATTCTGTTCAGTGCCACCGTCTCCAACCCATATAACATAGCTGGTTTCACTACCATCCTGTAGACCTTCCCTTTCACTCTTGCTGATACCCGTCTGTCACAAATTACTCCTGACACTCTTCTCCACCCATTCCACCCTGCCTGCACTCTCTTTTTCAACTCTCTCCCACAATCCCCATTACTCTGTACTGTTTATCCCAGGTATTTAAACTCATCCACTTTTGACAACTCTACTCCCTGCATCCTCACCATTGCAATGACCTCCCTCTCATTTACACACATGTATTCTGTCTTGTTCCTACTGACCTTCATTTCTCTCCTCTCCAAAGCATATCTCCACCTCTCAAGGGTCTCCTCAACCTGCTCCCTACTATCGCTACAGATCACAATGTCATCAGCAAACATCATAGTCCAAGGGGACTTCTGTCTAATCTTGTCTGTCAACCTGTCCATCACCATTGCAAATAAGAAAGGGCTCAGAGCTGATCCCTGATGTAATCCCACCTCCATGTGGAATGCATCCGTTGCTCCTACCGCAGACCTCACCACTGTCACACTTCCCTCGTACATATCCTGTACAACTCTTACGTACTTCTCTGCCACTCCGGACTTCCTCATACAATACCACAACTCCTCTCGAGGCACCCTGTCATATGCTTTCTTCAGGTTCACAAAGACACAATGCAACTCCTTCTGGCCTTCTCTAAACTTCTCCATCAACATCCTCAGAGCAAACATTGCATCTGTGGTGCTCTTTCTTGGCATTAAACCATACTGCTGCTCACTAATCATCACCTCACTTCTTAACCTAGCTTCCACTACTCTTTCCTATTACTTCATGCTGTGACTCATCAATGTTATTCCACCAGTACACTTCTTCTCCACTCCTCAGGCATCCTGTCACTTTCCAAGATTCCATTAAACAATCTGGTTAAAAAATCCACTGCCATCTCTCCTAAACACCTTCATGCTTCCATAGGTATGTCATCTGGACCAACGGCCTTTCCATTTTTCATCCTCTTCATATCTGTCCTTACTTCCTCCTTGCTAATCCGTTGCACTTCCTGATTCACTATCTCTGCATCATCCAACCTCTTCTCTCTCTCGTTCTCTTCATTCATCAGCCTGTCAAAGTACTCTTTCCATCTGCTAACCACACTCTCCTTGCTTGTGAGTATATTTCCATCTTTATCCTTTATCACCCTAACCTGCTGCACATCTTTCCAGCTCGGTCCCTCTGTCTAGCCAATTGGTACACGTCCTTTTCTCCCTCCTTAGTGTCCAGCCTCTCATACAACTCATCATACGCCTTTTCTTTAGCCTTCGCCACCTCTGTCTTCACCTTGCGCCTTATCTCCTTGTACTCTTGTCTACTTTCTGCATCTCTCTGATTGTCCCACTTTTTCTTTGCCATCCTCTTCCTCTGTATATTCTCCTTTAATTCCCCATTCCACCACCAGGTTTCCTTTTCCTCCTTCCTCTTTCCAGATGTCACGCCAAGCACCCTTCTTGCTGTCACCCTTACTATATCTGCTATAGTTTCCCAACTGTCTGGTAAGTCTTCACTGCCACCCAGTGCCTGTCTCACCACCTCCCTAAACTCAACCTTGCAGTCTTCCTTTTTCAAACTTCCACCATTTGGTCCTTGGCTCTGCCCTCACTCTTTTCCTCTTCTTGATCTCCAGCGTCATCCTACAGACCACCATCCTATGCTGCTTAACTACACTTTCCCCTGCCCCACTTTGCAGTCTTCAATCTTCTTTACATCATCTCTTCTGCATAGGATGTAATCTACATGTGTGCATCTTCCTCCACTCTTGTACGTAACCCTATGTTCCTCCCTCTTCTTAAAATACATATTCGCCACAGCCATGTCCATCCGTTTGGAAAAATCCACCATCCTCTGACCTTTATTCCTCTCCTTGACATCATACCTACCCATCACCTCCTCATCTCCACGGTTCCCTTCACCAACATGCCCATTGAAATCCGCTCCAATCACCACTTTCTGTCCCTTGGGCACACTGTTCAAATCTTCTTTCTCACGCATTGCACACCCAACTTGCGGTGCATATGCACTAACAACATTCATCATCACACCTCCAATTTCCAGCTCCATAATCATTACTCTTCCTGACACTGATTTCACCTCCAAAACACTCTTGACATACTGTTCCTGCAGAATAACTCCTACCCCATTTCTCCTCCCATCCACACCATGATAGAACAATTTGAATCCACCTCTGATCCACCTGGCCTTACTCCCCTTCTATTTAGTCTCTTGCATGCACAATATATCAACCTCCCTTCTCTCCATCATATCTGCCAACTCTCTCCCCTTACCAGTCATACTGCCAACATTCAAAGTTCCTACCCTCAGTTCCACTCTCTTGACTTTCCTCTTCTCCTCCTCCCTCTGGATATGTCTCCCCACTCTTCTTCTCCTTCTTCTTCTTCGGCCAACAGTAGCCTAATTTCCGCCAGCACCCTGTTGGTTAACAGTACTGGTGGCAGTATTTATTAACTCGGGGCTCGACCAATCCGGTATGGAAATTTGTATTATTGTCTGCATATTGATTTGGCAAAATTTTACACCGGATGCCCTTAGATATTTCATTGTGCACTACAGTATAACAATTTCTGAGATTATTGAAAAGACTACTTTATGTTGATGCCAGTAAAAAACATACATGAATTGATATTGAATGGCTTGTTGATGCTTTATTGGTATGTTGACTGTATTTTAACTATTAACCCCCTGGGGGAAAATAGGGCATCAAAGAAAGCTGAATTAAACTAAGAAAATTCTGTTTGTATTCATGCTGCCTGTCCTGGGAGTGACATGTCTGGAGGTTTTTAGGTGCTACCTGGTGTGCTGAGACTTATCCTTCCTCCAGGAAGACCTGGGTCTTTGAGTAGGCCATTGTGAGTCCAGAAGGTGGTGTTTATCAGTTAGTGCTTGGGTGGCCCAGTGGTCTCAATCCGAAAAAGCAAAAAAGAGTTTTCATATTGGCTTACTGTCTATAAGACAAAGGGTGGTGGGGTACATAAAATGTCAGAGAGGCACATGTGGGAATGTGTTGAATTTGTCTCTATGATTTTGAAGTTGGTAAAGGTTTTGTGCAGCTTGGTTATTACTTCATTGATGTAGCATCATAATATGGCAGGTTTGTTCTCATTAGAATAGAAATCCACCTTGCAGTTGGTATGTTTGAATTAAGTTTAAACTACATTACATTTGCATTTGGTGTTATCAGTGAATTTTTATTAGCATGTTAGATACTAAAAACTGACAGATCTCACACCTGGAATGGTAGTCCTGGTTAGTAAAGTTCTTGAGACTCAATGTCTGGAGTCAGAGGCGGGTAAGAATGGACAAAAAACTTCTGATTCTATTATTCCAAATCCACCACCCTGATATTCAGTAATCCAGAAATTTCCTTGAAACAATTGTCCAAAATTAGTACTGCTGTAGGATCCAAATCAGTGGCAATTATGGTTGTGATTGGTTAATCCAATCTTGTATTAATGCATGCCACAGAAGTATAGACTGGCATACACAGATGGGCATCACACCAAATATGGTCAAATCATGGTCAGGGATGTGGGGCAGTCTTAGTTCCAAGTAATTTCATAATTAGAAGTTAACTATTACTTTCAAATGGTTCATACTTTAATGGGTTTCAGGGCATCAACATTCATTAGATGCAACATTGGAACCAAATCTGAAAGCTCAGCCATTTCCACACAGGTAACATTCACTCATACCATCTGATAGTGAGTCACCATTTCACCCAATCTGCACATCAGAGTAATTTGGAATGAAAGCTAAAGTGCCAAAAGAAAACAGACAAACTCCACACAAATGTTCGTAAGACTAGGATTGTGCAATATCAGTATGAACCTTTACGCCACACTACCATTTTTGGCTTCACTTTAGATAGATAGATAGATAGATAGATAGATAGATAGATAGATAGATACTTTATTAATCCCAAGGGGAAATTCACATAATCCAGCAGCAGTATACTGATACAAAGAAACAATATTAAATTAAATAGTAATAAAAATGAAAAAAAAAATAAATAAAAAAGCAGACAATAACTGAGTAATGTTAGCATTTACTCCCCTGGGTGGAATTGAAGAGTCGCATAGTGTGGGGAGGAACAATCTCCTCAGTCTGTCAGTGGAGCAGGACAGTGACAAAAGTCTGTCACAGAAGCTACTCCTCTGCCTGGAGATGACACTGTTCAGAGGGCACTCGCCACAACCGTCTGGTAGAACATCTGCAGCATCTTACTGCAGATGTTGAAGGACGCCAACCTTCTCAGAAAGTATAGTCTGCTCTGACCTTTCTTACATAGAGCATCAGTATTGGCAGTCCAGTCCAATTTGTCCTCCAGCTGCACTCCCAGATATTTATAGGTCTGCGCCCTCTGCACACAGTCACCTCTGATGACCACAGGGTCCAAGAGGGGCCTGGGCCTCCTAAAATCCACCACCAGTTCCATGGTCTTACTGGTGTTCAGGTGTAAGTGGTTTGAGTCACACCATTTAACAAAGTTTTTGATTAGCTTCCTGTACTCCTCCTCCTGCCCACTCCTGATGCAGCCCACAATAGCAGTGTCATCAGCGAACTTTTGCACGTGGCAGGACTCCGAGTCATATTGGAAGTCTGATGTTTATAGATTGAACAGGACCGGAGAAAGTACAGTCCCCTGCGGCTCCCCTATATTGCTGAACACAATGTCAGACCTGCAGTTCCCAAGACGCACATATTGAGGTCTGTCTGTAAGATAGTCCACAATCCATGCCACCAGGTGTGAGTCTACTCCCATCTCAGTCAGCTTGTCTCTTAGGAGCAGAGGTTGGATGGTGTTTAATTCCCTTGCTTGTTAAGATTTAGAAATAGTAATTGCTCCTTCTACTTTTTTGATCTTGAAATGCTACATTGTAACAAGCTGGCAATTAAGAATAACATGCAGGTGGTTAGGAAACCAACTGAACTGTTTTAATAAAATGATTGGACAGACTTGAGTGAGAAAAAGTGAAGAATGGAAAGTACTAAATTGCTGTTGGCCATTAAATGTGTTAGGGATGTTCTCAGAAAAGTAAAATTGTCAATATTAGAAATTCTAGGACAGCAAAATGGGCTCGATATCTTGTCATATAATTAAATAACCACCACTCGGGCACTGGCTCCCTGCAATCCTGAACAGAGGAAGTAGCCTTAGAGAATGGAGGGCTCGAGGTTTCACTAACAGTGCAAAGTGCCTTCTGACTAAGAAATAGTTTAAGGTGAAACCTGCACTCTCAGCATCTCTCCAGGAACTGCAGTGTCAAAGTCATCTGTTCTTAAACAACACTGTCATGAATGTCTGAGAATTTCTGAGAAAGCCATTTATTTGTTTCGTAATTGAAGTCTGTGAAGTGTGTGAGTTTTAGAAATGTTGTCATCAGTTTCCTGCTATTTTGACCTGATTTTTTTGTCTTTTGCTCTAGGAGATCCCAAACCTGTTGTGGAGAATCCCTGCTACAGTGGCACTCATGAGTGTGACATGACAGCCCAGTGCATCCCAGGAGATGGACTGCAGTACCAGTGTCAGTGTGCCACTGGGTATAGGGGAGATGGCACCAACTGCTTTGGTAAGACCTCTTATCTGAGTGTTGCGGTGTTTGGGAGAAACTGAATTTGATCTTTAATCTGTTCTATAAACATGAAAGGGTTTCCCTTGTTTAACTCTTTTAGGCCTAATTATTATTTTTTCCTCTTTTGTCCCAGGGGTCAAAGTTTTTCCAAAAAAACTAAGTTTTCTGAAAAGCACACAAATCAATGGTTTCACACATAAATCAATATAAAATACTTATTTATGACAAATGTCACTCTGTTTTATGTTCCTTGAATCCCTACTGTACATAAATTCACATACTTATTTGTCTCATCACTCATAAGCTGAATGCACTTTCTGGGAGAGGAAAGAGCTTGAAGTAGTCGAGTGACTGGTAATCCATACTGTTCACTAGCATGATGTCATTGTTTGAAGTCCAGTTGTCAGCTTGCCATGGATCTATGTCTTTGTAGTCCTCCCAGGGTGAATGTTGCTGTAGGCACATCAGCTACACAAGCGTGTTCAGCACTATGATCAGCTGGGGTCCGATCAGCTGATGCAGGTACAGTGGATTGTATGTAAATACAATTAATCCATTCCAGACCGTACGAACTAGATAGAGATAGATAGATAGATAGATAGATAGATACTTTATTATCTGTATGTAAATATATTTTCTTTAAAGATTTGTAAGCAGAAAAATAGTTAATTATACCATAGAATGCACAGTGTAATAGTAAAATAAATGTAAAAACATTGAATAACACTGAGACAAACACCCAGGCTCCCTGCTCAGCTGCATACGAGCCTGCACTCGCTCTCTCTCTCTCTCTCTCTCTCTCTCTCTCTCTCTCTCTCTCACTGTCTCTCTCACTGTCTCTCTCGCTCGCTTTCTCCTGCACTGGCTTTCTCCTCCTGCTTCCTGCCTTCTCCTGCAACCTCCCGTTCTTTCCTGTTCTCTTCTTTTTCCTTTTAGCCGACTCGTGCTTCTATTTATGAAGAGGACGTGGTAGTCGTGGCAATTAGCAGCTCCTGGGAACAATTACGGATGTGGACCGCTTCTCACCTGTGCACTTAGGTGAGAAACGCCCAAATCATGAACTCCTCAGGAACCGCTTCGGCCACACACCACCACGCCCCATTGCTAAGCCGCAAGTGCGGTGATTATTTATTAAAACTGGCCTTTTTGACGGGAGCTGTGGACCCGCTATAACACAGGAGGATGCTGGGTTGAGAGGAGGTTACAGTTTTGAGGGAGAGTCCCTCTGCGTGATGCACCGAGAACAATGTACCGTACAGGGAGAGACTGAACATGTGCAGAAATCATCGGCGCGTATGAACCGGAAGTGAAACTGGCTTGCTCGTCACCTGAGTGTGTGGTCGTGAACAGATGCAAAAGTTTGGTGATCTTTTTGGTGTTAACCCGATTTGTACGTATTCAGAGACGTTCGTGACCCAAGGTTCCAGTGTAACCGTGTTTCGCTTTTGACCTCCAAATCACTTATATAAAAATCGAAGTTTGATAAGTCAGAGTCTGATTTAACAATAATACACAAAAATAGATAAATAATATGCACGGAGTATTTTACTTTGTGCATTTGCTTTGCTCTCTCTCCTGATGTGGATGCCATTCTAGGCGTTTACTCTATGCTAATGATGCACACACAGGGATTCAACATCAAGTCAATGAGTCTAACAGTCCTCCTACCAAAGAGGGTCTACCTATAATGTAATGGTGAGTTTTAACAACGTTTACAGCTTGACTTTAGTCAACATCTGCCCACAATCCCCTGTGTCCACAAAAGTCAACATCTGCCCTAGAAGAGTTAAGGACCTAGACAGACAGATTTTTGCAATGTGTAACTGAATAGAAAGCCCAACTCTCCGATTTGAAATTGATCATTACATTCCTGCCAATGACACAAGGGTCCCATGATTAATTAATTTATTATCCCCTTTACAGATATTGATGAGTGTGCTGAGGCCCTAGTCAGCTGTGGAAGTCAAGCCTTGTGCATCAACTTACAGGGAACTCACCGATGTGAGTGTCAGAGAGGTTATGAATTTGCTTCTGATGGCAGGACTTGCGTTGGTAAGTGAGGGCACTTGGATAAGTCTCATATTGCAGAGATGAAACAAGTGAAAACCACATGTGCAAACCTTCATAAAACACATTTCACTATGGTAGGAGATGGCATGTATGAAAACAACACATTTATCATGAATAGTAGGTGAATGACACTCACCAATATGAATCTAACTCTGCAGAGGATTTGAAGGTTTGTATCCTCCATTCTGTGTGCGTTGAAGCTATTAAAAAAGTAAATAAAAAATGTTAAAACTATATTATAAATACTGCTGAAAATAAGTAGAGGGGTGTTATGGTCTTATTGTTTAAATTATTAATGAATACATTATGCAGCTATGGAGGTTTGCATGCCAAAATAAACCTGGAGACTCTCTAAAGTGGTGCAGAGTTAAACAGTCAAGTGATTCCATGGCTAAAGGACATGCTCTACTCTCATAGGCTTATGGAATTAAATCACTTTAGTCTTTGAGAGAAGGCCATGTATGGACCTAATACTACCTTAAAGGGCATTGATAAAGTTCATCTTGCAATATTCTGAAAATTTAAAAAGCAAAAAACTCAAAGGTACTGGTGGAAATTAAGGGTAAGAACATTCAAGACAGAAACTAGAAACAGTACACATAAATGGTCATCATAAAGGTGTCTAAATGATGTTTTCATACACCTCATCAGTTAGCTGAAGTCGGCTTCATGGACTGAGCAGCTCCCTATCATTCCTTAATGGTCTTATCTTCTCTCTTATTTAAAGTCGATAAAATGATTTCCATAGTTAGTTTTCTCAGATTTGGAACAGCTTGGACGTTTCTGCATACCGCAGTGGCATCATGCTATGGATTCAGCTCTGGTCTGAGATGACCTGAAAGCCCCCCTGTCCCCTCCCCCTGCTCATTCAGCTTTGCTTTTTAAATTTGGCTTGGCCTCCTGCCTTCTCATTGTGGCTGCACACATGCTGTAATGTTGAAGGCGTCCCTGCGCCTTCACAAAAGCTCTGTTTAGTGCTGTAGAATGTGTGTGGGTGATCTGGACTAGTGCTTGAGTTTCCAGCCAGCTGCAGAAATTCAGGCGGAGGAGGCGAGCACATGCCTGCCTATCAGCAGCCCCTTTGTCGCACTCCTGATGAACTGTCATTTAGGCCCTGTGTGAAGTGAGGAGGCAGCTGCTCTTACCCGCTGTCCTGGCGGTAACTGGATTCTCTGAACATTTCTAAAAGTCTCATGCTGTTCTAGAACTGTGAATGGCCAGATAGGATCAGGTGCCTCCTTATGTCACTGCATCACCGAGTAATGCTCCTTCCTGCTAACATTTTCAAAATTGATTCATTTGATTTAGAGTTGTGAGGAGCATAAGTAGAGTAAGACAACTAATAGACTGGATAGGCCAGGCAACACAGGACCCACGCCTAAACACACACAGGCACATTCACACTCTGAGGACAATTTGGAACCACCGTCTTCTTTAACTCTTCATCTCTGGAGATGTGGGAGAGAAACTCATGCAATCACAGGTAGCATATGATGCAGACTCCATATGTGATGTAAACCTAGGATGCTGGATCTGTGAGGCAGCAATTGTAGCCACTGCACCACCATAATGATTAATTTAAATTAACTGCAATTCACCCGACAGTGGTAGGGTGAGTGGTGTTAAGCATACACAGGTGTATATGGAAGTGGCAGGTGAGTGCCCTTGTTTGATTTTCAAAAAATCCTTCTATTTTGTTACTGTATGATGTGTTAGTACATAGCATTTGGAAACAAACACTGAAAGGCAGTAGAGTAAGATATTAACAACTGGATATATGGATCCATAACTAGATACATGGAAGCCCTTCCTGCTGCATAGTTATTATTAAAAATGCTGAACTATTTTCGGAACCAATGGCACTACAGCAAATACATTTCCCACCTCAACAGTGTGCACAAAATTGCTGGGCCTCCACTAATTTGCAAAAAATCCAGTAAACGGTTGTAATGTTAATTCAGTTAAAAAGATCAGTTGTTGATCCCCTTCATCCATCTTGATTGAACTTATTCAGTCCATCACAGGGCTATAAAGAGCTAGAGCAAATCCAGGCAGTACCGGGTGCAAGGAGCGGAACCAGGCCTAGGTGGAGGACCAGTCCATCACAGGCCATACTCGCATACACCTGCATTCACCCACAGAAAACCAATTTAGCATCACTTGCTAAACCAAACTGTATATCTTGGCTAATGTGGGAGCACCTGGAGAAAATAAAATTTACTTTCTTGAAATATTAGAAACCGGTGATTTTAATAAACTTTAAAGTACACAATCAACCAACTAATCATCGATGCAGGGATTAAATGTATCTCCTTAGTGCCAGGGGTTCCAACCCATCACAGCACTCAGTCACACACAGTAGGCTGGTTTAGAGTCACCGGTGACATTAACAAGCACGTCTTTAGGGTGTGAGATCAAAACCCTCGCAGAAAAGTGGAGAACATGCACCTTCACAGAAACAGGGACCCGACAAAGGATTAAAAGCAGCCTCTGGAAGCTGCAAAGCAGCAGCACCAACAGCTTCATCACAAAATCATATTTGAAAGTAGCCAATCATAATAAATAACATTCAGTCTTACAGCAGAGTGTTTAAGATGGATCAAGAAACGCAGACAAAGACCAAAGGACCCAATCAGTAGAAGCGTCTTGTGATTTTTCTCTGGCACACGTTTCTGACATCTGCCATTTTGTATTCTTTTGCTTATCATTCATTTATTATAGAGACAGAGTCTTATCAAATTGAATACTTAGTTTTTATACTGCAGGCGTTTTCTTCCTGTCAGGTTGCTTTTCATTTTCTTATTGACACAGCACTGATTAATATGGCTGTCTCATATTCTGGACACCATCTGTGTGGATTTTGTTTGTTCTCTTCTTGTCTGCACAAGTTTCCCTCCAGGCGATCTGTTTTTTCCCCTCTCGCATGCTAAAGATGTGCTGTAGATGTTAAACAACAACTCTGAATTGACATAGTATTAGCTTGCTGTGTGATTGATTTACACACTATTCCGAATTAATTTCTGCTTTATGCTTAGTGCTAGCAGAATATGCACTGTGTCACTAACCCTGAACTGGCTTGACAGAAGATGTGTGTATCATTTTATGTATTAACTAGCCACAGCACCTGTCGATGACAGGTAATAGAATTATTATAAAATATTTGCTATCTTTTGCCCTATGTGCACCTTCAGTGCATTTTTTCTGCACTTGTATGTGTCTGAACATCTCGTAACTGGCGCTATCTCTCTCCAGTGCGTCCCAGTAAAGCCTTCTTCTCAGATTCCGTCTTGATTTTTGAGGTGCCTTTCTTGCTTCCCATCTTTGAAGGCGACTCAGCGTGCTCCTTAACTCCTTCTCATGCATTTCACACTCGGACTTCCTCTTTAATCGACCAATCACACCAAAGCCAAACTGACCAATCAGATAGTTCTGAGGGACTGGACACACACACACTTTAGTGTTTTATTATATAGTAGATTTTTATTTATTTAAATTTTATTTTCTACATAATTATTCTTTCATTTGTTAAAAATTGGCAATGCTATTTGGCATATGTTGTCCATAAAATACTTTGAATTAGTTTTAGGACGGGGTGTTTCCATAAGATGTTTTCCAGCTTCAGCCTATTACATCACAATCCACCATCCTGCTTCTCCCACCATAAATGAGGCAGAAGTTGAATTCTAATTGGCTCTGCCAAAAAGGGCTCAGCCAATAAGTGCAACTACCTTGGTTACAAACCTGGCACCTTACTAATTACATTCAACAATATGATTGTAGAATTGCATGTCACACTCATAGGTCTACTTTTTTGGCTGCTTTACAGGCCTCTTTTGTTTCTTTCCTAGATGTGGACGAATGCAACCATCACAACTGCCACCCCCATGCCACGTGTCACAACACGCCTGGATCTTACAACTGCCGGTGCCTTGGAGGGTATGATGGAGACGGATTCCAGTGCACGCCACATCCTGGTATGAGAAGCTTGCTTTTTCTAATATGTGGAAATGAGTTTTTGGCACCATGCCCAACTGAGTGGTCTGGTAGCAGAACAGACAGCAGTCACAGAGACTGTAAGGAAGCGGCTTGTTGCATCGCTCCCTAAACCGCTGGTGTGCCCTTCAAGAGCCGCGCCTTCTGTGTTATTTACTAAGATGTCTCCACCTACATATCCGACTTCAATGCTTGTGGTGGCGACTTGTTTACAAACTGCATGTAGACTTCCTTTAAAAATAAAGAGATCCCATGAGAGTAGCAGGCCACGTTCTCCTAGCCTCCACAATACAGAAAGTTTCATTCTTAAGAGAAGTTAAATATACATAATGCAGTTAATTATTTTAAAAGTAAATCAAACCTAATATTCACCAGACAAAGATTAGCTATCTATATAATTGAATGATTGTGATTGTTTCTGCCCATAAAAACTTTAAAAAGTGCATCATTATTTTGTATAATTTCATTTTAGTTCTTTTGCAGCTCTTACTATCTTTTTTTCATCTTGTCTTTATTTTCAAATGGGGCAAGACAGCCTGTTTTAACTCAGCAAATGATCCTCCTTGCAGGGTGTGATACCTATGCTAAGAGAAGGCCTTTCTGCCCTCTGTGACTATCTATTACCCGTGATCTTCAGTCCCCTAGCATTACAGATACAGTTTTGACAGTGCTTGCCTCTGTTTCTGTTCCACCTTTATTCTAAATGCTAATTTCTCTTTGACTTTTTGGAATGTTCATCTCCAGAGGTCACATCCCGGCCCAAAACGACCTGTGAACAACACCGAGACAGCTTGCTGGTAGCCCGACCCGGTGTAGGAGCCTACATTCCTCAATGTGATGAAGAAGGTAGTTATCAGCCACTGCAGTGCCATGGCTCTACAGGCTACTGCTGGTGTGTGGACAGCCGGGGCCAGCAGCGCCCAGGAACAAGAACATCCCCTGGAAAGGCACCACCTCGCTGTGAGCTGCCAGGTGAGGCACCGTGAATAACTTCCTTCTGTTAGTCCTCCACATGAGAGGTGTTATTAAATGGTGTTTACTTAAAAATGGAACACCTGTTCTTCACTCTACAACAAAATATGAAAGGATCTGAAAAGAAAATTTCTTCTAGATATTATGTGGTTTAAGGACAAGTCCAAACAAATCGGTATACTGTACTCTTTAAGACTATTTTTAACTTTTGAGAAGCATCAGATTCCTTGTAATTATGAAACAGATATGTAGAAAATTAGTGCATATTGGCTAAAGTGATCTGTGGACAGATGCCCGATAATAACTGGGCATGGAAAGCATCTGCAGCTATACCCATGTATTGTGTTAATTGAACCAGTGAACAGAAGTGACACAGTGGCTTCAGCCTATGAAATGCAGGGCCTGGTGCCTAATGATATGTTGCCATTAAACAGGGTGGATTAAGTTAACTGGCCTGGGGGTCAGTACCTAATGCTAAAATGACAAAGTGTCCATCACTAACTAGACACAGCATCCGGTAACTTAGGCTTATTGAATACACAGATCAGTACTACTTGTTTAAGTGATACAGGAAACAGTGCCCACCCCTCACTGGACATGGGGCTAGCCCCTAATAGTAACATTACCTGATCTCTGACAGTAGCCTGACACAGACTCTAACAAATAAGGAAACAAATAATACACTTTAATTCTGTAGTGAAAAACATTTCATGACATTTCTGGACACTTTAAAAATACAGAGCTGTAGTGTCATTGTTTACATATGGTGAGGAGATACCCAGCTTGTAAAAATATGCTAGGGACAAAGGTTGGCACTTGATAATATTACAGCAGTCCCTGAGAGCCGAATGACAGAGAAAGCAAAAGAGACAGACAATGGCAGCATTAGAGATCTTACACAAGGGCACTCCTCACCTGGTAGTGGGGAAGTGACCCAGAAGACACCAGCATCTTTGGAAGATATCCTGGTCACAAGCAGATGCAGGGTTTCAGGTGTGAGCAGTATTTAAATAAAGATGGTACATTTTGGCTTCCGTGGTGTTTTTTGGGCATGGACTGCAATTGTAAAGTCACTGAAAAAGACAGAAGGAGCCATTTTGTATGCAGGGTTTATATTGTGAAGTTAAAGGGGCACAAGCACAGTGATTTCTGCTCAAGGACCAGGGGCCTCATGTGTAAACGGTGTGTACGCACAGAAATGTTGCGTAAGAACTTTTCCACGTTCAAATCGCGATGTATAAAACCTACACTTGGCGTAAAGCCACACACTTTTCCAAGTTACCTCATACCTTGTCGTACGCAAGTTCTCCGCTCCGTTTTGCAGACTGGCGGCACCCAGCGTCAAAGCAATGCTACTGTTCCTGTGTGGTTACACCTTATTTTCCTGACGCGGCTTTATAACTACACTGAAACTAACCACATATTGTTTATTAGTGTAACGCATCTGATTGTAATTAACTTGTAACAATATAATGGTCCAGGGAATAGCCATAGTATTCCAAATACCATAACTGCTTTAGCTTTGTTACTATCACTGCACCAACCTTCTTCTTCTTCTTCTTCTTCTTCTTCTTCTTCTTCTTCTTCTTCTTCTTCTTCTTCTTCTTCTTCCAGCTGCTCAAGTTAGGAGTTGCCACAGCAGATCATCTTTTTCCATATTACTCTCACTGCACCACTGTATCTGAGTGTGAATCACAGCAGCAGCTGATCGAAAAGAGAATTATCGGTATACAGCTTTAAGGATACGCTGTCTCAGCCACGGCAAAACGTTTCAAAGCCTATCCTGTACGGACCTCGCGGTTCAGAAACAGTTTAATCCCAAGAACTTTAAATGCACTCAATCAAGTGCTCCTTGTAGAACTGTTTGTACTTATAAGTACAATCACCCCACTGTAAACTTGCACTACAGTTATAATATCGCACAACCTGAGCTACTTTATAAAGCGTGTATTTACATATGATGACAATATCATTTTTAAGATGAAATGCAGCAAAATATGTTTATTATATTATACAGATAAAACTTTAACTTCATTTAAATAATCTATATTCTTCACTGGGACTGGCGTGAAGGATAGAATAATTAAACATGTACTACGAAGATATTTCAAAGCTCCTTAAACATTTTGAAGAATCGGTGCTCTAAGCTTACAGATTGCTTAACGTCTATTACAGAGCTGATTGTGTGGCGATCGGTTACTTGGAGAAAGAAAAGCAAGGACTGCAGGGGCGGCCATGCCAGTATATATCTATACTAATAAAAGGCAAAGCCCTCACTCACTCACTCACTCACTGACTCATCACTAATTCTCCAACTTCCCGTGTAGGTAGAAGGCTGAAATTTGGCAGGTTCATTCTTTACAGCTTACTTACAAAAGTTGGGCAGGTTTCATTTTGAAATTCTAAGCGTAATGGTCATAACTGGAACCTATTTTTTCATCCATATACTATAATAGACTTCTGCTCAATGCCCATGAGAGGCGGAGTTATGCCTCCCACGTAATTTAGTGCCTGCCCATATAAGTCCGTCCGTCAGCGGCAATCCAATAGAAACACTGCCGCTAAATATTCACGGGTGAAGGACTGTGCTTATGCAGAGGAAGATGAGATGGTCAGGGTGGTGTTTGGCACAAACTCGGCGAAACTGCGAGAGAAACTATTAAGTGCCGGGTCTCAGCTAACATTAAATACAGCCATGGACATAGCACGAGATGGCACCAGCACAGCTGGGAACCTTCAATACATGTACACCAAGCGGCTCACGTGAACTGACGCAGTGCACAGACAAAAAACAACAGTTCCAAAGGGTGCTGAACAAAAACCGAATTACACAATTGAGAAGGCAGCAAAAAAATATGAAGCGTGTGATACATACAAGCATATTCATAGGTGCAGCTACTGCGGAAACAAAGCACACGGTGGAAAAAGTCAATGTCCCGCTAAAGGAAGACAGTGTAAAAAAAAACCCGTGCATGCAGTGTGTCACGTCTCAGATAAAGAGGAAGACGGGCTGTTTATTGATGCAGTAAGAAACGAATCGATGAAAGAAACCTGTTATCTATACAACGATTGACAAACACATATATACATATACATAAGTAGAAACTGCACACAGTAATCCTGGGCAACGTTTCCTTACACTCGTGCCAGACATGCAGTGTTGCAATTTTTAGCAGCACAGGAGCCACTGGATTCACATCTCAAGCAAAGTGCATACATCTATCTATCGATCCCCCAGTCAAAAAGCAGTACTGGCTGGGCCCGCCCTCTCAGATTTGATGAGTGAAAGTGACAGTTTTCATTTCAGGGCTTATTCCATATTGCATGTGGTGTCACTGAAATAAATGAATAAATAATTAAATAAGCAACAAATAATATACTTTGTGGCACATATAATTTATAGTCACATTTTGTATTGTTATTATTTATTATCATATTTCACTCTACTTTTATTTATTTGAATATTTATGAGGGTAAATCAAAATGTAAAGGCAAATTGAAAATTACATGTCAACAGCATTGGATAGAAGCTGACGCAGTACAGTACAATACTTTCACAATGGCTTATGGGTAGTTTGAACATACACAGAGCACCGCTATGCAGTTAGTCTTATGAACATGAACATGGACATGCCGCTGTTGGAATGCACCATTGCTAAGAAATGTGTTGTAGTGAAATTTCTTTGGGCAGAGGGAATGAAGGAAACCTGCTGAAATTCCCTGAAGAATGTTGGCTCAGTACAGAAGTGAAAACAGCATGACTCAACAAAAAGTTTATGAATGGGTAGAAAGGTTTAATGTGGTTAAAACAAGTGTAAACAATGAAGCTTGATCTGGTAGGCACACAACGTTGCACACACAAGCCCACGTTGACATGACAAATGTCTTCATCAGAGAAGGCTGACAGATTACGTTGACCTCTGTTGCTGCGCATTTGGGTATTAGCTATGGTTCTGCTCATGCCACAGTTCATGATGACTTGTGGTACCATAAAGTTTGTGTCAGCTTATTGATCCTTACAGGTCAACAGTCTTCCATGAATTTCAGGAGGTTTTACTCCCTTTGCCCAAAGAAATCTCACTATGGCAGGTTGTCCATCAACTGTGCAATCCCACAGCGAAGTGTCCATGTTAATTTGACCTTGGCTTCAACTAGACTAATAGCAGAGCATTATGCTATACATATTTGAACTACCCTTTAGATATCAGTACCTAATGCTAAATAAAGTGACACGAAATTCACAGAGAAATGGTTGGGAGCTGGCATATCTCCAATGTCACTATTTTCCAGCATGACATTTCATGACTGTTATACAAAGCCTCCAGAGTTGAGATGATAATGACTACAGCATTGAACTGAACATGGGCCGCATCCCAACACACCAGTATAATATGGTGTTAATCAAGTTAACATGGTTGCAGACACTAAGTCAGTTTTCCTCAAAGGTCGCTCATACTCTTCTCATAACCTTTTTGATTTGTTCTTTAACTCTAGATGTTCCATCTCGTCTAAAAACTGCATGTGAGCAGCATAGAGACAATTTACAGGCTGAGCTGAATCAAAGAGGGTCACAGCCCATTGTGGGAGCCTACATACCCCAGTGTGATGAAGAGGGCAACTACAGACCCCTACAGTGTCACGGCTCTACAGGCTACTGTTGGTGTGTAGACAGCAGGGGTCAAGAACTTCCTGGGACAAGGACCCCCCCTGGCTCCACACTATCTGTCTGTGTAGTGCCAGGTAAGAAGAAATTATAAAAATTGGAAGTTGAAGTACTCCATAACATTTAGTGTCTTATCAAGAGGAATGAGTAGATGTTGGAGCCTAATGTTTGTCTTCCTCTGACCAGCACAATTATCCTCAAGCTTCCTAGTTCCATCTCATTCACAATGTCCACTTTTCAACATAAGGTCATCTGGAATGGAGACACCTCCTAGTTTTATCTCAACCAAAGTGACTAGTTAGGTTACAACAAGAACATATTGGAAAATCCAATGTTAAATGATAAATTTGCTAAGTGCATGTAATTCAGACAGACCATACTAATGTTAGGTCATTCAGAGTGGCTTACTAAGTTATGGGAAAAGGGAGGTCAGAATAGAATAAACAAACCAGTTACATCACACTCAAACTTGCCAGTTACAGACTGGGGGGGAGGAGATAAATATCTTATTCAAAATGGCTCTCTTATTGGTGGGTCTGTGTCTGGGGTGTAAACTTTCCAGTTAGACCTCAAGCAGACTTACCAGTTCAGTTACTTGGGGAACCAGAAGAGGATACATCTTGCATTTTAATCTTAGAGAAATTGGGAAACTCAATTACAATGGGAAGAAGGTGGAAAACCTGCTACTTAGTCAAATAACTGAGCTGAGTGGTCTGGCTAAGGAGAGTATGGGTAAATACAGTGTGCCAGTTATACCTCAATCCCCTCTTCGCATTCTACCTCACATAAATGAAACAGTCCTCTTTGTAGTTACGGTTCTCACAGAGTCACTTGATGTTGATGGTCATACAGACTTCTGGCTTTTAATCCATCCATCATCATTGGAACATCACAGTGCTTTGAGTAGATGGTATTGGCGCAAGCCACCACCAAAAGGATACCGGAAAAGAAAACAGAACAGAGAGTAGGGGTTAGTACAGATTTTAGAGCCACCATGAATAGTTATTATAGTGAGCTGAATATACAGAGCATCAGGATTTTAATTACAGTGAAGTTATGAGAAGGCCATGTTAAAGTAGTCAATGAAGTTGTCACAGTTGAACTGGTTGAATGAATTAAAAAAAAAGCTCCCAGTTACATTTGATTCAGATGGATCCTGTCCTGGAAGTTTTAGAAGAGGCAATACTTATTAGTGATCCATCTTCAGTACAAGACCAGGTCCACAATCGAGAGGAGTGTAGAGAATACAAAAAGCTACACTCTCTATGTTGACACTGTCCATTTCTCCTTCAGTACCCTCTCGCCCCAAGACTGCATGTGAACATCACAGGGACAGCCTGCAATCAGAACTAAGCCCTCGTGGAGCGCGGCCTAGCCTGGGTATGTACATACCCCAGTGTGATGAAAATGGAAATTACAGACCTCTACAGTGCCATGGTTCAACCGGTTACTGTTGGTGTGTGGACAGTAGGGGGCAGGAGCGCCCCGGGACAAGAACACCCCCTGGCATGGCCTCGGCTCGTTGTGATCATCACGGTAAATGTGGCTTGTTACAATATTGTTAAACAGACTATTCAATTTTAATCTAAATCTGCAAAATGACTGAGTATTCAAATTGAAGAAGTAGAGTACATTGATAATTTCGTGCTGTATTTGTGCAGTAGGTGTATTTGATATGCACGTATACATTTTAATCCATCTTGTTATTGTTCATATGATCAAATTTGGAGCTGTCATATAATTGATCGTTAGTTGGGAATACTTATAAAAATGTACGTCCTCCATGACCTTGAAAGCAAACGTGCAGTAAAGTACCAAATTGTTACATGCTGATGTGCCCCTCTCTTCTGTCACATTGGCCAGATTGGTCAGTCAAGCAAGTCCAAAGTTGCAGTATGTTGGCTTGTTGGACCTAAGCTCCATAATCTCTCTGTTGATGACCCCCAGTTCTTCTTATTTTAGACTTCAAGATCTCTCACTGTCCTTTCTTTTATTTCACTAGAGACCACACAACGACCTAAGACTGCATGTGAGCAACACAGAGACAGACTGCTAGCTGAGCAAAACTCTCAGGAGGGAATCCCATTCGAAGGAGTCTACATACCCCAGTGTGATGAGGCTGGCAGTTACAGACCCCTACAGTGCCACGAATCTACTAGCCATTGCTGGTGTGTGGACGCTAAAGGCCAAGAGAGGCCTGGGACAAGAACTTACCCAGGAACTTCCCCTGCCAATTGTGATCAACCAGGTAACATCCAAATCATGAAAGTTTCACCAGTCCTCCCACCGTAACTACTGTACATACATTGTCTATAAGGTACCCTTGATACTTGGATCTTAAAAACAAGGGGGCCTTGGATTATCAGAATGACATCTTTTGTAACACAGTATTATACAGGGCTATTAAAAATGAAAGAGCAGATTTCAGAAATTTATTTCAAACAAACTGTATAAGACAACACATTCTGCACATCACTGGACAGTGGAAAATTCAAAGTTTGGTCCTATGGTCCTTGAGGTTGCATGTACTCAACATGAGCACCATATGTAGCGTGACAAACGTCAAAATGGTAGACCATTTCTTGTGAGACGACACACGAATCAACTGGTCCCTAGTTACTGAATTCACAGCTTCTTCAATTTGATGTCACAAATCTTGAAGATTAGCGGGCACAGGTGGGACAAACACTTTCTTTAATGTACCCCCATAGATAAAAATCTCAAGGGGTAAGGTCTGGAGACCTGAGAGGCCACAGACAATGAGAAAGATCTCGTTCTGGAATGGTGTCATTCAGGTAACACCGGACCTCCAAGTGGAAATGAGGCGGGGCACCATCTTGCATGAAAATGAAGTCATTCAAAACTTCTTGAAGTTGAATTTTTTAAACTTTAAACTTTCCTCTATCCAGTGATGTGTAGAATGTGTTTCTGTCTTATATAGTTTGTTTAAAATACATTTTTGAAATATGCTGTTTCATTTTGAATAACCCTGTATTTATATGCAAACTGAAATACCACAGAAAATCCTCAAATTAAATAATAAATGCAGTGAGATGTCAAATTTGGACAAATCTGAGTGTAATGTGAAGTGTAAATCGCTGTGAAGTGTTGTATTTTAGGACTGATAAGCACAGAAATACTGTACACCCAGATTAGAGCTCACTCGTTTGTACTGAGAATGAGTGAGGACAGAGGGGACTATAAGCTTATGTAATGGATTTGTGTAGTGGTGGCCATACAAAGAGCATTGTGTTGGAGAGTGGTAGTGAAGGTAAGTGCACAAGTGAAGCTAATGATTTAATGGTCAGTTTACATCCTTATCTTTACATGCTGCTATAAGCATTTGGCAATGACATAAAGAATGGAATTGCATGTACCAGTGTTCATCCTTTATAGTAGGATTAGGCCCCCAACAATCTGGAAACACCTAGGAGAAGAGATTGATAGAAGCTATCTGAGTTGGTTCTGGCATCTAGTGAACATGTCCCATGGATCCCTGTTGTGAGATGTGTATTAGCAATGGCCAAAACGGATATACTGAGGACCCACTTTGGGACAAAATGGAGGGATTACATCTCTGAAATGACTTGTGAGCACCTGGGAGTTCTTGTTGTGGTGCTCGTTATAGGGAATGGTGAGATCTGCTTACTCAGGGGAAGCAGTTTAGAAAATTAAATTAAATTAAAAGCTCGACAAAAAACTGAATTTAATCCAAAAGTAGAATTTTTTTTTTTCTGCTTGGGCATCTCATGTTAGAAGAGTTATTGCCAGTAAGGGCGTTTATGTTGATGTAAAGCCTAAAGTTCTCAACTCAACTCAAGTATTTACAATAGCAGATTGTTTGCCTGATTCCAGATGTCTGTCTTTTGTTTTCTCAAATAAGCTGCTACATCCCGCCCTAAAACCGCCTGTGAGCGACACCGAGACACATTACTGGCACAACTTAGTACACAGGGGAGGCTGGCCTTTTTGGGAGCTTATATCCCCCAGTGTGAAGAAGATGGAAGTTTCCAGCCTCTGCAGTGTCATGGCTCCACGGGTCACTGCTGGTGTGTGGACAGCACTGGAGTGGAACGCCCTGGGACTAGGACTGTTCCTGGAACTCCACCAGTAAACTGCAACCAGCCAGGTGAGTCATGATGTCGACTTTGTTGTGTTTACCTGAGATCAGCCACATAAGCCACACCACATCTTACAAATTACAGACAGATTAACAATAATTGGACATTAGGGACAAGAGCCTGAAATCAGGTATGCAATTTGTGATGTGGAGTTGGGTGGAATTAATTGACTCAGGAAGTGGGGCTAAGTAAGTTTACCCAAAACTGATCCCCAGAACAACTATGGGAGGTTGTAGAAGAAGGAGAAAACTGAGTGGTATTTCAATGTGCGCAAATCTGTAACATGGGTATGAATGTGTCTTCAATTTTGGCCATTGAAGTTTGGGAAAGTGACAAGAGGGACTACTAAGGTTATTTAATTATGAGAATTTGGAAGCTTGGTACTTGATTTCATTTTGGTAAAATGAATCATGATGTGGACTTGGGGTGTTCACCTGAAGTCAGGTAAGCAAGTGGTGATGAAGCCTTGAGTAGGGGGTTCTAACCTGAGTCAGGTAAGCAGTGAAACATGAGGTGTGATAGGGGACCTCATTAAAACATTTTGAATGAGCAGACATAGAATTATTAACTCTGAGTGTTATATGAAAGTTGCATGTGAATTTGATCTCTTTTGGAAATTCAGCTGTTTCTGTTTTAGTGGAAAACTATTGCCTTTATCCAATTACTTCTGTGTTCACCCCTGCAGAACCAACTCAGCGACCAGCAACAATGTGTGAGCGCTGGAGGAGCAGTCTGCTGGAGCACTATGGGGGTCAGCCTGCTCCACACCATTATATCCCACAGTGTGATGACTTGGGAAACTTCAGCCCTCTGCAGTGCTATGGGGACAACAGTTACTGCTGGTGTGTGGATGCGCAGGGCCGAGAAGTGTCTGGCACTCGCTCGCACAGTGGGATCATCCCAGCATGTAAGTTCTGAGGCACACCGTCTGTCGTGGCTAATTACTCTGCTTTATTTGCTTAGCTATGGTGATTTGTTTTACTTTATATAAAAAATTTAAGTTACTTTACAATCAAGTTGATAGTTCTCATGTTTACACAAGCCTGTAATGTACAGACTTAGTTTCAGAATATAACTTTTTACACCAAATTATTAACTAACATATCCCATAAGACATATTTGGTAGATGGACTGGCAACTCTAACTTGACCTAGTGTCAGTATGTATGTATGTACCCTGCAGTGGACGTTAGTGCCCTGTCCTAGGGGGTTTCCCACCTTGTGCCTGTACTTCCAGGATCTGCTGCAGCTCTCCATGACCCTGAATTGAATTAAGCAGGTCTGAGAGCATACAGTATGTGCAGTATGTGTATGTGTGTTTGTGCAGCTTACCTGCCTCCATGGAATAAACGTTTAAATGTGTTGATTTGATTATAGAGCTCTTTCAGGCTTAAGCTAAGATTACCTAATGTCATTTCAACAACTGGTAAAACAAAATGGGCAGGAGCAGCTATGCAGAGACCTTCTTTATTTCAAATCTTTCTGCAGGTGGCAGGCTGACAGGTATTTAGGTAGGTTTTCCAAAAATTTTTTTTTTCCTTTAATCTACCATTTTTTTGGATTTCAAGATAGTTTGGTAGTCATTTTGCGTGTGCACTTTGCAGGTTATACTCATCCATCCAACCCGCTGTATCCTAACTATAGGATCACTGAATCTGCTGGTGCCAATCCCAGCCAACACAGGGCGCAATGCAGGAAACAAACCCTGGGCAGGCAGGGCACACACACACGCCAAGCACACACGAGAGACAATGTAGGATCGCCAGTCCACCTAACCTGCATGTCTTTGGACTGTGGGAGGAAACCCATGCAGACACGGTGAGAACATGCAAACTCCTGGGAGTCCTGGGATGCAGCAGCACTTCCACTGCACCACCGTGCCACCGGTCATACTCATACGTGCATATATTATCCTTGCTGCTTGACCCTAAAAAAGAACAGAGAGGGTATCCATTTTTTATCATATTGGAGAAACAAGTGCCATCTACATGACATTATGCAGTTTTTAGGAAGACCCTTTCCTTCTTTTTGATTCCTGGTGTTTGTGATGTTCCTTTATTTGTTTGTGTGTTTCTATTTTATCATTTACAGCTCTGAGATGTTTTCTTTGCTCTTTGAGAACTCCTTTAATGCAGACAGGCTGTCATTTCTGTCCATGTAGGGAGAGCTGAGTAAATCCACTGCTCCCGTGATTTCACTTCTGGGGTTCTCTTGTTTCTGCTCACCATGTTATAATTGTTAGTTAACTATTGTTTAAGTTTTATTTCTCCTCTGTGTCTTATCAATTGTGGCATGTTGTTTGATGGTAGAGGAGTGAGACCCTCTGCTTTATTTTCTGCTTTTATCTTTTGGTGGATTTATCTAGGCCATTCATTCTGTTTGGCTTTTTAGGTTCATATTTCATGCTTGGTAGTTCGGTAGTTCAGACTTGTTGTTGTTTTTTTTTTTTTTGATTATTTGATTTTGGGGTTTTTTGTGCTAAGCTGATTATCCTCTGATTTTTTTTTTTTTTTTTGTCTCTGCTACTTTTCATTTTTCTGATGGAGTTTGAATTTTAGCTTTGTATTTTGTTTTTGAAATGTACATTTTTTTTCAATACCTTGATTTATTTTTTGTTCTTTTATTCTTTAAATAATTAAAGGTTGTGTGGGTTTCCCACCCCATTTGTGCATATATTTAGAACAATTCACCATTACAGCCCTCAGAAACAGTCATTTTAGTAGGGTAACACCAGGGCTTGTCAGAATCTTTGGCCCCATATGTTGTTTTCTTGTCTGTGACTCAGTGGCGCATCTTATGTATAAATATTATTACTTTTACTTTTGTTTTTCCGAACATGAAAAGAATAAAAAAAAAACATGGCCAACTTGTCACTTCAGGCATATCTGATGTGGCTTTCCTGTTCCTTATGCTTTACTATTATTATCAGACAACTCCTCTCCTAGCCCGTCTCTCTTAGTGCCCCACTCTGGTTAGCAATACTCAACTCCTTGTAGTTTTTTTAGTTTTTCATGCTATCAGATTAAATCAATTAGAGTCTGTTTAATTGATAAAAGTGTCGGCCAACTGCTTCACTCAGAAACATTTGGAACAGGACAATGCTGCAGTTATCTCAACGTCACACTTCATTAACGTCTTTTCTTACTGCAATGTATTCTACAGACAGTAACGCTGCCCTGTCTTCACAGTCTTGGAAATTCCTTTTTAGGCATATCTAAAACTTGACTTAAAGTCCCATAAAAAATGTTCCTTAAATTAAGTAAATAAATTGGTGATTTAGAGCAACGCTACACTAAACCACATTTCTATTACAATACAAACAGGGAAATGGAGTGCCTACCACTTCTCTCTGGGTCCCCTGTGTATTCCAGAGAACCACTGGGAATGGGGTCTGTCCCAGATAATCTAATTTAATATGTGGTATAAGTAAATAAAGGGAACAACTGCAATTTTATTTACTGATTCTTTTATGTGATGCACCGCTCTTCAAATGCATGCAAATATTTGCCATAAGGAAGAGGTGTGACAGCAATCGTTTTATCTTGATACCCGTCATACATACCCTGTGGCACCGTAAGTTCCTCTCTGCACCCTAAAAGACACTTGCCATTAGTTAATACATCTTTCCTATTTTATTAAGTCTGTTCTTGCAGGATTGTGTGAAGCTACACCCTATCCTGGCAGCTATGAGTAGAAGGCAGGTCCCAGTCAAGCAAAGGGTGCCAGTCTTTTGTATGGCACGCTAATTCACACCTCTACATGCTCTCGTATTGGGTCTGTTTTAAGTAACAACTTAACATGCAGCACTTTGGATTGAGTCAGGAAACTGGAACACTTACAGAAAAAAATCCACACACACACTGGAGGAACATGAAAACTCCACACTGTTGTTAGGTTGTTGAGCAATGAGAGAGCAGATATCAGGCATCTTTAAAGACAGCTCTGCTGTAATGAACATACAAGTCAAGTCTCCAGGTTAACCTCTAGTGATCTGCTAGGTGGCCCTGTAGCTAAGGTGATGGAATTTGAACCACTGTTTGCTAGCTCAATCCCTGAGACTATAAGAATGCCACTTGAACTGTAGGTCTACCAGTTATCAAAAATGAAACTGAAGTCTCTTCTGATCCTGAATGAAGGAATATGTATTAACAACTACTTTGAAATTTTCCCATGCTGGGTAAGCAGTATACATTTGGGAAAAAACACTGTCACCCTCTAAATAATAATTGCGGACAGCATGACCTACTGGCTGCGGTTTTTAACCACAGGATGGCACATTAAGTCCACACCACTGAATCACTGATTAACTCTGAACAAATGTTTTTTAAGTTGCATGTGATCAGGCTTGTGAACGAAAGGAGAGCTGAGATGTAAGAATTGTTTGGGTGCCAACATGATGATTCCCCATTTAGTTATTAACAAAACAAAAAAAAAAACCTTGCAATGCAACGGAATATAAAGAGTTCAGTTCTCATGTGCAATATGATTTGTTTCTATGAAAAGACCTTCGTGTCTCTGATTCTCCCTCTATCTTTCCTGGGTCCAAATGACGACCGTGATCTTTAATCACCCGTTTATGTCTGCCTACTCCTGGCAGGGGCGGTGCCTCCAATGTTTGGTGGAGGCGGGGCCAAGTGTTGGTTCCTGTGATGGCTCCATGCTGTAGAGCAGGGGTGTCAAACTCCAGGCCTGGAGGGCCGCAGTGGCTGCAGGTTTTCATTCTAACCCATTTCCTAATCAGTGACCAGGTTTCAATGCTAATTAACTTCTTTTCCCTTCATTTTAATAGCTCTGTTTTTAAGGATTCAGTGCTCTGAATTGATTTCTTTCTTCATTAAATGACAGTCAAAATATTTTGGTGACCGAAGACATCAACCTTACTGAAACCTTCACCGTTCTTTATTTTCAGATATTGTGGCAAAGGTGAGCTGGCCATGTGGTGGCTTATTTGTGTTTATTATTTAGCTGCTAATTAAGGAAAAAGAAATAACAAATGGGCCTGAGTCAACTTAATTAAAACTAAGGCAAAAGAAGTAAAATAGCAGCAAACACTGGTCACTAATTAAGAAGATGGTTAGATTGAAAACCTGCAGCCACTGCGGCCCTCCATCACTGGAGTTCGACACCCGTGCTGCAGGAAACCAGAGCTGTGGCTAACAGCAGCAACACCTCTCTTGTCCGGCGGTGGTAACGTTGGGATTACTTGAACCCTTCAGGAGATTCTCAAGCGTGTATACGTGACAGGCTGCAATATTACAATATGTCATTTTCCTCTAATGAAAGTCTCAGATAAGTGAGAAACTTGAAATACATTAATAAAATAGAACCAACTCTAGATGGAATGCCATTTTATCATGGGGCATACTGGTACACAACAAGACAATGGTGATCTTTGAGGTGTGGAAGGGAAACCAATGCAGCTAGAAGAAAAAGTCCATGTGACTACAAGGAACACATGCAGATTCTGCACCGTTGGTGCCAAGGCCAGGATGTGAGTCCATTCTCCTGGAGCTATGAGGCACAAGTGTGTTGTCCTGTCTGTGTGACAAGAGAGTGACCTTTTATTTTTCTTCTTGCGTTTAGCTTTTTTATTTTTTCAGCATGCAAAGCTGAACATGACTCGGGAGTGTCCTAGTTTCATCTTGGCCGTGTGTGTCCCAACATTTCAGCCCTGACCTCCGAGGGAAGTGAGCCTCCCAACACTAACTTGCCTCTCCAGCCTGCCATCTCGTGGTTTCCTCCCTTTCACACTCTCAGTGTGTAAACCTTTCTGCTCTTAACACAATGACTCATTTAACTGAGAGCAGCCAACATCGCAGCTGGAAAAAAGAAATTCATTTGATCCATTCATTTTTTTAAGGCGTCTAATATGCTGGGTCAGCCCAAGCCAGGAGCGGTACTTGTCAGCACAATAGGGCCTTTCACGTTCATTGAGTCTCTGTTGCTCGACTTCTTGCCATTTCAAGTATGTGAAATGTTCCATGAGCTCACTTAATAGTATAAGAAAAATCTTTGTTCTGAAAAGTTCACCACATACAGGCTGGCTTTTTGGGTGTATGGTGCAGGCCTGTGTTTATGGGGATGTTGAGATAACGGGGGACGTGATGGATCTCAATCTCCGAGAAAGAGAGAATGTCACCTGCGTCTTGTCCAAACACAGAAACACTGAAGTTCTTCAACAGTTTCCACTGACGTTCTCGTTTCAGACCTCCACACTTAAATACCTCTTTTGAATGGCGTCCTCGCATCCGAGTGCCTGTCTTGTTTCTTCACCTCCCTCATTGCTCCTTCATGCAGGTTAATGTGGTGTGATGAGAAGCAGAGTTTCCTCATTTGAGTCGATGTGA